>NC_060187.1:4158513-4211013 GCF_021184085.1 Oncorhynchus gorbuscha | reverse complement strand
CTCCCTCCCCCAATTAGCTCCCCGCCCCAATTAGCTCCCCCCCCAATTAGCTCCCCGCCCCAATTAGCTCCCCGCCCCAATTAGCTCCCAAAGTCTGGGACTCGGAATTATAATGGCACGGGAAGGGAATGACAGCTGTTTAAAAAGGCCAATTGTGTGTCTTTTTTTTGTTTTGCACTGATCGTAACTTTTTTTTGTGCATAATGTTTCCGCCATCGTTTCCTATAACCGAAAACAAGGTTCTGGACATCAGAACTGTCACGCCCTGACCATAGAGAGACTTTTTATTCTCTATTTTGGTTAGGTCAGGGTGTGAATAGGGTGAGTGATCTAGTGCATTTATTTCTATGTTGGCCTGGTATGGTTCCCAATCAGAGGCAGCTGTTTATCGTTGTCTCTGATTGGGTATCATATTTAGGCAGCCATTTCCCCACTTGTTTTTGTGGGATCTTGTTTCTGTGTAGTTGCTTGTGAGCACTATATTGTATAGCTCACTGCTTGAGCTTCACGTCTCATTTATTCTTCTTCGTTGTTTTTGTGAGTTTCATTTGATTAAACATGTGGAACTCTAAGTACACTGCGCTTGGTCCGTTGTTTCATTAGACGATCGTGACAAGAACAGCTATCACTAACCTCCATTTGGACGAGGACTTCTACTTCCAACTCGAAGACGAGACTACGTCGGAGGGTGGAGAAATCGCCTTTACCCTCTTCGGTTATATTGGCGAACGTGCAATCACTGGAGAATAAACTGGATGAGCTACCTCAATTACCTTGTACCCCTGCACATCATCTCTGTACTGGTACCCCGTGTATATAGCAAAGTTATCGTTACTCATTTATTTGTCCTTTTGTTATTTTTTTCCTTCTTTAAAAAAAACTGTTTCTCTTATTTTTATCTCTACGTTGTTGGGAAGGGCCCATAAGAAATTGTTTCACTGGTAGTCTAACCCCGTGGTTTACGAAGTATTTGACAGTATTTTTTGCTTTCAAACCTGAAACATAAAATATTTGAATGTTTCTATTTTCACGGTTAGAGAGGCAGTAAAAAAGATTTGATCCTTAAGTCTACAAAACTCTGAATTATAGCTCTACCCCCGAGGTACCCCGAGGCTTACATAGCAGTAGAGGATAATGTGGCCAGACTTGCAGTTCAAAACTAAATCGCAAAACAAAAAAAGTGTTTTTTTCAGCTCGTTTGGTTGCCTGAGCAAGCAGGTCTAGTCTAAACATTATCAATTAAAAATGTACTCGTTACAGGGATAACATTGTATCTGTTGTGTGAGCTAACTGAGCCAGGATTTAGTAGGAGCAGTAAGCTTTCCAGAATCAGACTGAGGTTACCTTCCAAATAGCTCCCTATCCCCTACATAGTGCACTAAATAGGGCTCCGGTCAATTGTGACACACTACAGTTGGGAGATGATTGTGCCTCAGCCTGTCACTCGGCAGCTGGTAAATAGATTTACTACTGCTGTTTTCATAATCCACTTCTAAACCTCAACATGTCCCCTCAGGCCTGTGATCAAATATAATACAATTTTATTTGTCACAAGCTTCATAAACAACAGCTGTAGACTAACAGTGAAATACTTACTTACGGGTCCTTTTCTAACAATTCAGAGAGAAAGATAAAAATGTTTTGAAATAGTGACATGAGGAATAAATAGAGTGAATAATGAAAATAACATGGCTTTATACAGGAAGTACCAGGTAATAACGTGGCTTTATACAGGAAGTACCTGGTAATAATGTGGCTTTATACAGGAAGTACCAGGTAATAATGTGGCTTTATACAGGAAGTACCAGGTAATAACGTGGCTTTATACAGGAAGTACCAGATAATAACATGGCTATATACAGGAGCTACCAGGTAATAACATGGCTATGTACAGGAAGTACCAGGTAATAACATGGCTATATACAGGAGCTACCAGGTAATAACATGGCTATATACAGGAAGTACCAGGTAAATAACATGGCTATATACAGGAGCTACCAGGTAATAACATGGCTATATACAGGAAGTACCAGGTAAATAACATGGCTATATACAGGAGCTACCAGGTAATAACGTGGCTATGTACAGGAACAACTTTACTTACTAATATTTATCTACTTTGAAACTACGTAGCATGTTAGCTAACCCTTCCCCGAACCCTAACTTTAACCCTTTAACCTAAACTCCGAGCTAGCATTAGCCACCTAGCCACCAAGTTAAAGTTAGCAACAACACATTTCAATTCGTAACGTATTGCACGAAACGGTTGATGGGCATCAAATGGATACATACCATACGAAACGTAATCATACAGACTGATACGAAATGCTCTGAGACCAGGTTGGTGCAGGAGATTTAGTGCAAACAAGTGTTTGGGTGTGTGTGTGTGTGTGTGTTGTGGTGTGTATTTGTGTGTTGGGATGTGTATGTGTCTGTTGGGGTGTGTGTGTTGGGGTGTGTATGTGTTTTGTGGTCAGTATGTGTTTTGGGGTGTGTTTGTGTGTGTTGGGGTGTTTGTGTGTGTGTTGGGGTGTGTTTGTGTGTGTGTTGTGGGATGTGTGTGTGTGTTGGGGTGTGTTTGTGTGTGTTGGGGTGTGTGTTGGTGTGTGTTGGGGTGTGTGTGTAGTGCACAACTATGGGCCCTGGTCAAAAAAAGTGCACTGCCGTAAAACGCTGATTCTCAAATAGCCTCCTGTCCCTTTTAACAGCCGGACCAACGGCTACAGTGTCTAAAGACGTATGATAAGTTAAGCAACACACATTTCTGCAAATAAACGCCAGGTTTGAAGTAAACGCCGTGTCTAAATGAATTGCTTAAAGAGGACCACAAATTGTTCACACGGTTTCATGTTTGATTTGTTACATTCAATAATTCACTCAAAACAATGATGGGAATTATTCACTTTTTATAAGAAACTGTTAATCATTGACTGCTAACAGCTAAGATCTTCCCGCTAACTGGCAAACCCCCAAAAAACGGTCAACGACTTCACTCAACAACTTCACTCAACAACCTCAGTCAACAATTACAGAACCCAGAAATTGGCAGAGTGAAAAATTGCAGAAAATGCACAGTCAGAAGAGATTAACTATTCTGTCAAGGATTATATATGTTTTATGAAATTCTGGAGTTAAATAATGAACTATGCAAATGTGCGAAAGCTGTGTGTATTAAAGGAAATAGAGACCTGGCTAATATAGAATCCTGTTGCTTCAGTGATTTAACGTAAATAAACGCTGGGGATATGAATGAGTGACTGACTGACTGACTGACTGACTGACTGACTGATTGACAGACTGACAGACTGACTGACTGACTGACTGACTGACTCAGACAGACAGACAGACAGACAGACAGACAGACAGACAGACAGACAGACAGACAGACAGACAGACAGACAGACAGACAGACAGACAGACAGACAGACAGACAGACCCCTCCCAGTTCCAGACCACTGGGCAGCAGCCAATGTACATTTCATCACAGCGTGTCTTTGTGTCAGAGAAAAAAGATCCCAAAGACAAGATTGTAAGCAAAGCAAACTTAAGTGATTCACTCCTCTCTTGAAGCGAAGTGCAGGGTAAACAAACAGCTTAGCGTTCCCTAGACCTCCACGTACTGTTCTCTACTATAAGTTAAGTAAACTCACTGTTCTTTTGTATGTTCCTTTATAAGACCTCTCTCTCAATATGAGGAGAAAAAAGAACACAGAATGGGCCTCAACACTGTCATACTGCCATCATCAATCACTGAACGCTATACTTTAATCTTTGTAAAGCATTGTACCTTTTGCAATGTGAACCCGTTGGATCTGGAAAGACGAGACAACATAGGAGCTCTACCTGGAGATTAGTCCTCCATTACGCCTTTCATGGAAAAGCTAGGAGGATTAAGCAGTGAACTTTCAGGCAGAATAGGAGAAAATAGATTCAGTTTCTAATTGAAAACATTTTGACTGCAACTCCAGGTTGACATTTTTCATCCGCGACCTACAGTCTCTTCAGATGTATCTCAGCCAACCAGCTGGTGACGTCCGCGACCTACAGCCTCTTCAGATGTATCTCAGCCAACCAGCTGGTGACGTCCGCGACCTACAGTGTCTTCAGATGTATCTCAGCCAACCAGCTGGTGACGTCCCTACAGTCTCTTCAGATGTATCTCAAACCAGCTGGTGATCCCAAAGTCTCTTCAGATGTATCTCAGCCAACCAGCTGGTGACAAAGTCTCTTCAGATGATCTCAGCCAACCAGCTGGTGACGTCCGCGACCTACAGTCTCTTCAGATGTATCTCAGCCAACCAGCTGGTGAGCGTCCGCGACCTCTCTTCAGATGTATCTCAGCCAACCAGCTGGTGACGTCCGCGACTATAAGTCTAGATGTAAAACCAGCTGGTTCCCTTCTCTTCAGATGTATCTCAGCCAACCAGCTGGTGATAAGAGCCTCTTCAGATGTATCTCAGCCAACCAGCTGGTGACGTCCCTACAGTCTCTTCAGATGTATCTCAGCCAACCAGCTGGTGACGTCCGCGACCTACAGTGTCTTCAGATGTATCTCAGCCAACCAGCTGGTGACGTCCCAACACTGACCTGCCAGCCTCTTCAGATGTATCTCAGCCAACCAGCTGGTGATCCGCGACCTACAGCCTCTTTGTATCTCAGCCAACCAGCTGGTGTCCGCGACCTTTTCAGATGTATCTCAGCCAACCAGCTGGTGATCCCCGAACAGTCTCTTCAGATGTATCTCAGCCAACCAGCTGGTGACGTCCGCGACCTACAGTCTCTTCAGATGTATCTCAGCCAACCAGCTGGTGACGTCCGACCTACAGTCTCTTCAGATGTATCTCAGCCAACCAGCTGGTGACGTCCGCGACCTACAGTCTCTTCAGATTTCTCAGCCAACCAGCTGGTGACGTCCGCGACCTACAGTCTCTTCAGATGTATCTCAGCCAACCAGCTGGTGACGTCCCTACAGTCTCTTCAGATGTATCTCAGCCAACCAGCTGGTGACGTCCGCGACCTACAGTCTCTTCAGATGTATCTCAGCCAACCAGCTGGTGACGTCCGCGACCTACAGTCTCTTCAGATGTATCTCAGCCAACCAGCTGGTGACGTCCCCGACCTACAGTCTCTTCAGATGTATCTCAGCCAACCAGCTGGTATCTCTTCAGATGTATCTCAGCCAACCAGCTGGTGACGTCCGCGACCTACAGCCTCTTCAGATGTATCTCAGCCAACCAGCTGGTGACGTCCCTACAGTCTCTTCAGATGTATCTCAGCCAACCAGCTGGTGACGTCCGCGACCTTCTCTTCAGATGTATCTCAGCCAACCAGCTGGTGACGTCCGCGACCTACAGTCTCTTCAGATGTATCTCAGCCAACCAGCTGGTGACGTCCGCGACCTACAGTCTCTTCAGATGTATCTCAGCCAACCAGCTGGTGACGTCCGCGACCTACAGTCTCTTCAGATGTATCTCAGCCAACCAGCTGGTGACGTCCCGACCTACAGTCTCTTCAGATGTATCTCAGCCAACCAGCTGGTTTCATAACAGCCAGGGTTTCAACTGCTGTAAGCTCCAGCGCTCTGAGTCTGTCGTCTCAGTCAGGAGCAGATGATGGAAACTCACTGACACTGGCAAACATAGTCCTCTTTTTTTACTCTAACGGTTCCTTATTCCCTAGCTAGTCCACAACTTGTTTTACCGGAGCCCAAAGGTCAAAGGGTAATGCACTTTGTTGGTAGCAGGATGCCATTTGGGACATAGACAATAACGTTGTAATTAATTGTTGTTACTTTAGCTCCTTTCTGGGGGGGGGGGGAGTCACACTTTCTTTTAGACTGGGTCTGGACTAGACAGCTGATGTGGGATGTGTTGCGTACTTTGGCTGGAGGCTAAAATAAAGGCTGTCCATCCATCGGCTGTCCATTTTCTCGATCTCTCTTCTCATTCTCTCTCTGTCTGTCTCTCCTGCGTCTCCCTCTCTCTTCTCATTCTCTCTCTGTCTCTCTCCTGCGTCTCTCTCTCTCCTGCGTCTCTCTCCTGCCTCTCTCTCTCTCTCTCCTGCCTCTCTCTCTCTCTCCTGCCTCTCTCTCCTGTCTCTCTCTCTCTCTCTCTCTCTCTCTCTCTCTCTCTCTCTCTCTCTCTCTCTCTCTCTCTCTCCTCTCTCTCTCTCTCTCTCTCTCCATCTCCCTCTCCCTCTCTCTCTCTCTCTCTCGCTCTAACATATTGTCTCTCTCTATCTAGCTGTTTGTGCTGTGTCATGGCCTGCTGCAGCTCACCCAGCTGCTCTACAGTTCCTACTTTAAGAGCACCATCACCACCATCGAGAGACGCTTTGGCCTCAGCAGTTTCTCCTCTGGCACCATCTCCTCTCTGCACGAGGTAAGACCAACCAGTAACCACAGCAAGGTAAAGAAGTCATGTCAGATTCATCTCAGCTGATGGTTGAAAGAGTAGAAATGCATAAGCACTGGATGGTGTTGTGACATGACTCGTTATATTAGTATTATGTGAGTATGCTTTTGTTGAAGCGCCGTCGGAGCCTTGCTCCTAGATAACTAGTAGAAAACAAGCAGCCATTCACTGAATGTGTATTGCTACTGTATTCTCCTGGTCATAAGGTCTCTGATACACTCTCTTTCCCTCCCCCTTCTATCACTCTCTTTCCCTCCTCCTTCTCTCTCTTTCCCTCCCCCTTCTCCCTCCCTATCTCTGCCCCTCCCTCCCCTTCTCTCCCTCTCTGTCCCTCCCCCTACTCTCTGACCCCCCTTCTATCACTCTCTTTTCCTCCCCCTTCTCCTTCCCTATCTCTGCCCCCTCCCCTTCTCTCTCTCTCTCTCTCTTTCCCTCCCCCTTCTCTTTCTCTCTCTGTCCCTCCCCCTACTATCTGACCCCCCTTCTATCACTCTCTTTCCCTCCCCTTCTCCCTCCCTATCTCTGCCCCCTCCCTTCTTTCTCTCTCTGTCCCTCCCTCCCTCTAGGTGGGGAACACAATTCTGATAGTGTTTGTGAGTTACCTGGGCAGCAGGGTCCATCGGCCTCGTCTCATCGGACTGGGTGGTCTGCTGATGTCCATCAGCGCTCTCATCCTGGCCCTACCTCACTTCCTGTCCCAGCCTTATAACTATGACTCTGTCATACATGGTAAGATGTTGGGATGAAATATATCTCTTTTACAGCGACAGTACCCTGAAACACCAAGGATACACCACTACGTCAGAGTAGTGGATTTAGAGTGGATGGATGGATTTAGAGTGGGTGGATTTAGAGTGGATGGATGGATTTAGAGTGGATGGATGGATTTAGAGTGGATGGATTTAGAGTGGATGGATGGATTTAGAGTGGATGGATGGATTTAGAGTGGGTGGATTTAGAGTGGATGGATTTAGAGTGGGTGGATTTAGAGTGGATGGATGGATTTAGAGTGGGTGGATTTAGAGTGGATGGATGGATTTAGAGTGGATGGATGGATTTAGAGTGGATGGATTTAGAGTGGATGGATGGATTTAGAGTGGATGGATGGATTTAGAGTGGGTGGATTTAGAGTGGATGGATTTAGAGTGGGTGGATTTAGAGTGGATGGATGGATTTAGAGTGGATGGATGGATTTAGAGTGGATGGATGGATTTAGAGTGGATGGATGGATTTAGAGTGGATGGATGGATTTAGAGTGGATGGATGGATTTAGAGTGGATGGGTGGATTTAGAGTGGATGGATGGATTTAGAGTGGATGGATTTAGAGTGGGTGGATTTAGAGTGGATAGGTAGATTTAGAGTGGATGGATGGATTTAGAGTGGATGGGTGGATTTAGAGTGGGTGGATTTAGAGTGGATGGATAGATTTAGAGTGGATGGGTGGATTTAGAGTGGGTGGATTTAGAGTGGATGGATAGATTTAGAGTGGATGGGTGGATTTAGAGTGGATGGGTGGATTTAGAGTGGATGGATTTAGAGTGGATGGGTGGATTTAGAGTGGGTGGATTTAGAGTGGATTGATGGATTTAGAGTGGATTGATGGATTTAGAGTGGATGGGTGGATTTAGAGTGGATGGGTGGATTTAGAGTGGATGGATGGATTTAGAGTGGATGGATGGATTTAGAGTGGATGGATTTAGAGCGGATGGATGGATTTAGAGTGGGTGGATTTAGAGTGGATGGATGAATTTAGAGTGGATGGATGGATTTAGAGTGGATGGGTGGATTTAGAGTGGTTGGATTTAGAGTGGATGGATGGATTTAGAGTGGATGGATGGATTTAGAGTGGATGGATGGATTTAGAGTGGATGGATGGATTTAGAGTGGATGGATGGATTTAGAGCGGATGGATGAATTTAGAGTGGGTGGATTTAGAGTGGATGGATGGATTTAGAGTGGATGGATGGATTTAGAGTGGATGGATGGATTTAGAGTGGTTGGATTTAGAGTGGATGGATGGATTTAGAGTGGATGGATGGATTTAGAGTGGATGGATGAATTTAGAGTGGGTGGATGGATTTAGAGTGGGTGGATGGATTTAGAGTGGGTGGATGGATTTAGAGCGGATGGATGGATTTAGAGTGGGTGGATGGATTTAGAGTGGATGGATGGATTGAGAGTGGATGGATGGATTTAGAGTGGTGGATTGTGGGAGCCAGGCTGGCTTGCAGGTGCTCTCTAGCTGAACCCGATCCGCATTCCTCAGATTGAAAATGTTCATCTCTGAGCACTCCAGGAAAGCCAAAAAGATGAGGACTGTCTCCCAGTCAGTTGTTTTAACTGAGAGCTCTGTTCACTCTCCTCCTCCCTAAGCTCACACACACACACACACACACACACACACACACACACACACACACACACACACACACACACACACACACACACACACACACACACACACACACACACACACACACACACACACACACACACACACACACACACACACACACACACACACACACACACACCCCTCCAGTAGGCTGGCTGATCTCCTCATTGTATCACTGAAGGGTCACATGAAACTCCAGGAACATGAACTCAGCTGTGTGTGTGTGTGCGTGCGCGCGCGTGTGGGTCACGTGAATGTGTGTGCTTTCTCCAGATCGCCAAGACCTGTGTTCCCTCCCAGGTCCCTCCAACATGACAGAGGCCTGTGGAAAGACAGAGATCAAGCGTATAGCAGACACCAACAACTTGTGGCTGCTCATGGCTATAGCTCAGCTGCTGTTCGGAGTGGGGTCTGTTCCCATACAACCCTTTGGTATCTCTTATGTGGATGACTTCGCCGGACGAGGCAACTCCCCCCTCTACATAGGTAAGAGGCCTGTAGCCTACTGAAACACTAGAACCTCTACATAGGTAAGAGGCAGTGTAGCCTACTGAAACACTAGAACCTCTACATAGGTAAGAGGCCTGTAGATAACTCGAACACTAGTATAATAATAAATATCAGACACAATGACAGCTACAGACCAGCCTGCATCCCACTGCTGGCTTGCCTCTGAAGCTAAGCAGGGTTGGTTCTGGTCAGTTCCTGGACGGGAGACCAGATGCTGCTGGAAGTGGTGTTGGAGGGCCAGTAGGAGGCACTATTTCCTCTGGTCTAAAGAAATGCCCCCACGGCAATGATTAGGGACATTGCCCTGTGTAGGGGGCCAACTTTCGGATAGGATGTTAAACGGGCATCCTGACTCTCTGTGGTTACTAAAGATCCCATGGAAATTATCGTAAGAGTAGGGGTGTTATCTAAGGGTCCTGGCTAAATTCCAAATCTGGCCCACATACCATCACGGCCACCAAATCACCCCCAACTGAGAATGTGTTCTCAGTCAACCTCCCTGGTAAAAGACTCTTTTCTCCTCAGCCATCCTGTTTGCTGTGTCTGTGTTTGGACCTGCCTTCGGTTTCCTTCTGGGCTCCGTCATGCTGAGGATCTACGTGGACGTGGACAGAACCGGCTCAGGTAGGTACTGGGTTTGGGTTGTTACGTGGTGGACAGAACCGGCTCAGGTAGATACTGGGTTTGGGTTGTTACGTGGTGGACAGAACCGGCTCAGGTAGATACTGGGTTTGGGTTGTTACGTGGTGGACAGAACCGGCTCAGGTAGATACTGTTTTTAGGTTGTTACGTGGTGGACAGAACCGGCTCAGGTAGATACTGTTTTTAGGTTGTTACGTGGTGGACAGAACCGGCTCAGGTAGATACTGGGTTTGGGCGTGGTGGACAGAACCGGCTCAGGTAGATATTGGGTTTGGGTTGTTACGTGGTGGACAGAACCGGCTCAGGTAGATACTGGGTTTGGGTTGTTACGTGGCGGACAGAACCGGCTCAGGTAGATACTGGGTTTGGGTTGTTACTTGGCGGACAGAACCGGCTCAGGTAGATACTGGGTTTGGGTTGTTACGTGGCGGACAGAACCGGCTCAGGTAGATACTGGGTTTGGGTTGTTACGTGGCGGACAGAACCGGCTCAGGTAGATACTGGGTTTGGGTTGTTACGTGGTGGACAGAACCGGCTCAGGTAGATACTGCGTTTGGGCGTGGTGGACAGAACCGGCTCAGGTAGATATTGGGTTTGGGTTGTTACGTGGTGGACAGAACCGGCTCAGGTAGATACTGGGTTTGGGTTGTTACGTGGCGGACAGAACCGGCTCAGGTAGATACTGGGTTTGGGTTGTTACTTGGCGGACAGAACCGGCTCAGGTAGATACTGGGTTTGGGTTGTTACGTGGTGGACAGAACCGGCTCAGGTAGATATTGGGTTTGGGTTGTTACGTGGTGGACAGAACCGGCTCAGGTAGATACTGGGTTTGGGTTGTTACGTGGCGGACAGAACCGGCTCAGGTAGGTACTGGGTTTGGGTTGTTACGTGGCGGACAGAACCGGCTCAGGTAGATACTGGGTTTGGGTTGTTACGTGGTGGACAGAACCGGCTCAGGTAGATACTGTTTTTAGGTTGTTACGTGGTGGACAGAACCGGCTCAGGTAGATACTGTTTTTAGGTTGTTACGTGGTGGACAGAACCGGCTCAGGTAGATACTGGGTTTGGGCGTGGTGGACAGAACCGGCTCAGGTAGATATTGGGTTTGGGTTGTTACGTGGTGGACAGAACCGGCTCAGGTAGATACTGGGTTTGGGTTGTTACGTGGCGGACAGAACCGGCTCAGGTAGATACTGGGTTTGGGTTGTTACTTGGCGGACAGAACCGGCTCAGGTAGATACTGGGTTTGGGTTGTTACGTGGTGGACAGAACCGGCTCAGGTAGATACTGCGTTTGGGCGTGGTGGACAGAACCGGCTCAGGTAGATATTGGGTTTGGGTTGTTACGTGGTGGACAGAACCGGCTCAGGTAGATACTGGGTTTGGGTTGTTACGTGGCGGACAGAACCGGCTCAGGTAGATACTGGGTTTGGGTTGTTACGTGGCGGACAGAACCGGCTCAGGTAGATACTGGGTTTGGGTTGTTACGTGGTGGACAGAACCGGCTCAGGTAGATACTGGGTTTGGGCGTGGTGGACAGAACCGGCTCAGGTAGATACTGGGTTCGGGTTGTTACGTGGCGGACAGAACCGGCTCAGGTAGATACTGGGTTTGGGTTGTTACGTGGTGGACAGAACCGGCTCAGGTAGATACTGGGTTTGGGCGTGGTGGACAGAACCGGCTCAGGTAGATACTGGGTTTGGGTTGTTACGTGGCGGACAGAACCGGCTCAGGTAGATACTGGGTTTGGGTTGTTACGTGGTGGACAGAACCGGCTCAGGTAGATACTGGGTTCGGATCGTCACATTGGTGGCCGAGGTTTGGTGGCTGGTTTAGAGGGTGGGATTGTATAGCTTGGGCTCATAGTGAAAAGCTGTTAACGATCTGTTCCTGCCTTGGTCTCTCTGTTACGATCTCTCTCTCTCTCTTCCCCTCTCTCCCTCCCTCT
Organism: Oncorhynchus gorbuscha; assembly: GCF_021184085.1. Lineage (NCBI taxonomy): Eukaryota > Metazoa > Chordata > Actinopteri > Salmoniformes > Salmonidae > Oncorhynchus > Oncorhynchus gorbuscha. The sequence continues at coordinate 4,199,105 of NC_060187.1, read as the reverse complement.
CTCTCTCTCTCTCTCTCTCTCTCTCTCTCTCTCTCTCTCTCTCTCTCTCTCTCTCTCTCTCTCTCTCTCTGTCTCTCTAACCCTCTCTCTCTCTCTCTCACCCTCTCTCTCTCTCTCTCTCTCTCTCTCTCTCTCTCTCTCTCTCTCTCTCTCTCTCTCTCTCTCTCTCTCTCTCTCTCTCTCTCTCTCTCTCTCTCTCTCTCTCTCTCTCTCTCTCTCTCTCTCTCCCCTCTCTCTCTCTCTCTCTCTCTCTCTCTCTCTCTCTCTCTCTCTCTCTGTCTCTCTAACCCTCTCCCTCTCTCTCTCTCTCTCTCTCTCTCTCTCTCTCTCTCTCTCTCTCTCTCTCTCTCTCTCTCTCTCTCTCCAGTCACTCGCTCTCTCTGGCTCTCTCTCCTCTCTCTCTCTCTGTCTCTCTCTCCCTCTCTCTAAGCCTCTCTCTCTCCCTCTCTCTCTCTCTCTCTCTCTCTCTTCACACCCTCCCTCTAACTTTCCTCTCTCCTCTCTCCCTCCAGTCTCCAACGCTGAGCTGGCCCCTACAGACCCTCGCTGGGTGGGTGCGTGGTGGATGGGCCTCCTCATCTCCTCTGCCAGCCTAGCTCTGACCTCCATCCCATACTTCTTCTTTCCTCGCAGCATGTTGCTGGAAGGCAATGTGGGTAACACTCCGTCACTAAAGTTCTGTCCCAAAATGCACCCTATTCCCTATATAGTGAACGACCTTTGACCAGGGGTCCTATTCCCTATATAGTGAACGACCTTTGACCAGGGATCCTATTCCCTACATAGTGAATGACCTTTGACCAGGGGTCCTATTTCCTACATGGTGAATGACCTTTAACCAGGGGTCCTATTCCCTACATAGTGAACGAGCTTTGACCAGGGGTCCTATTCCCTATATAGTGAACGACCTTTGACCAGGGGTCCTATTCCCTACATAGTGAATGACCTTTGACCAGGGATCCTATTCCCTATATAGTGAATGACCTTTGACCAGGGATCCTATTCCCTACATAGTGAATGACCTTTGACCAGGGGTCCTATTCCCTACATAGTGAACGACCTTTGACCAGGGGTCCTATTCCCTACATAGTGAACGACCTTTGACCAGGGGTCCTATTCCCTATATAGTGAATGACCTTTGACCAGGGGTCCTATTCCCTACATAGTGAATGACCTTTGACCAGGGGATGCATTTGGGATGCAGCCATAAATGCTTAGAATTTGCTTATGAATGTTTCATAATGTCTGTATGTTGGTACGTGTCACATAAAGTGTTACTAAAATTCCCTGGAGAAACAAAAAAATTCCCCAAACCAAAGAGCATGCAGTGCTATGTTAGTTTACTTAATAATTCCCTTTCTCACAATACTATCTTCCTCAGGTTGTAAGACCAGGGCCCAGACACTAATATAATATCTATCGTCGTGTGTCATTATATTGAATGACTTGAAAAGCCTACAGCTTAAAAGGAAATATTTTCTGGGTAAATTATTCTCAGGTTATTACTGACCTCTTCTGGTATGGAGCCAGTAGTGCAAATGATTGTTACTGTAGACCTATAACACAAAGCAGGGCCTAGACTAGTGTCCTGTCCATGGGGTGTCCTGGTACATCATGCTGTCTCACTACAGACACAGGAGATAGACTAGTGTCCTGTCCAGGGGGTGTCCTGGTACATCAGAAACAGGAGATAGACTAGTGTCCTGTCCAGGGGTGTCCTGTCCAGGGGGTGTCCTGGTACATCATGCTGTCTCGCTACAGAAACAGGAGATAGACTAGTGTCCTGTCCAAGGGATGTCCTGTCCAGGGGGTGTCCTGGTACATCAAGCTGCCTCACTACAGAAACAGGAGATGGACTAGTGTCCTGTCCAGGGGTGTCCTGGTACATCAAGCTGTCTCACTACAGAAATAGGAGATAGCTAGTGTCCTGTCCAGGGGTGTCCTGGTACATCAAGCTGTCTCACTACAGAAACAGGAGATAGACTAGTGTCCTGTCCAGAGGGTGTCCTGTACATCAAGCTGTCTCACTACAGAAACAGGAGATAGACTAGTGTCCTGTCCAGGGGTGTACTGGTACATCAAGCTGTTTCTTTACAGGAACAGGAGATAGACTACAGTCTTGGCCAAAGGTTTTGAGAATGTCACAAATATTAATTTTCACATGAAGGCAATTTGCATATACTCGAGAATGTTATGAAGAGTGATCTTTTCCATGACAATGAACTGAATCCCCCAAAAAATTCCACTGCATTTCAGCCCTACCACAAAAGGACCAGCTGACATCATGTCAGTGATTCTCACGTTAACGCAGGTGTGAGTGTTGATGAAGACAAGGCTGGAGATCACTCTGTTATGCTGATTGAGTTCGAATAACAGACTGGAAGCTTCAAAAGGAGGGTGGTGCTTGGAATCATTGTTCTTCCTCTGTCAACCATGGTTACCTGCAAGGTAACACGTGCCGTCATCATTGCTTTGCACAAGAAGGGCTTCACAGGCAGGAATATTGCTGCCGGTAAGATTGCACTCAAATCAAACTTTTATCAGATCAGATAACTTCAAGGAGAGCAGTTCAATTGTTGTGAAGAAGGTTTCAGGCAGCCCAAGAAAGTCCAGCAAGCTCCAGGACCGTCTCCTAAAGTTGATTCAGCTGTGGGATCGGGGCACCACCAGTACAGAGCTTGCTCAGGAATGGCAGCAGGCAGGTGTGAGTGCATCTGCATGCACAGTGAGGTGAAGACTTTTGGAGGATGGCCTGGTGTCAAGAAGGGCAGCAAAGAAGCCACTTCTCTCCAGGAAAAACATCAGGGACAGACTGATATTCTGCAAAGGGTACAGGGATTGGACTGCTGAGGACCTGGGTAAAGTCATTTTCTCTGATGAATCCCCTTTCCGATTGTTTGGAGCATACGGAAAAAAGCTTGTCCGGAGAAGACAAGGTGAGCGCGACCATCAGTCCCGTGTCATGCCAACAGTACAGCATCCTGAGACCATTCATGTGTGGGGTTGCTTCTCAGCCAAGGGAGTGGGCTCACTCACAATTTTGCCTAAGAACACAGCCATGAATAAAGAATGGTACCAACACATCCTCCGAGAGCAACTTCTTCTAACCATCCAGGAACAGTTTGGTGACGAACAATGCCTTTTCCAGCATGATGGAGCAACTTGGCATAAGGCAAAAGTGATAACTAAGTTGCTCGGGGAACAAAACATTGATATTTTGGGTCCACGGCCAGGAAACTCACCAGACCTTAATCCAATTGAGAACTTGTGGTCATTCCTCAAGAGGCGGGTGGACAAACAAAAACCCACACATTCTGACAAACTCCAAGCATTGATTATGCAAGAATGGGCGGCCATCAGTCAGGATGTGGCACAGAAGTTAATTGACAGAATGCCAGGGCGGATTGCAGAGGTGTTGAAAAAGAAGGGTCAACACTGCAAATATTGACTCTTTGCATCAACTTCATGTAATTGTAATATAATAATAATAATATATGCCATTTAGCAGACGCTTTTATCCAAAGCGACTTACAGTCATGTGTGCATACATTCTACGTATGGGTGGTCCCGGGGATCGAACCCACTACCCTGGCGTTACAAGCGCCATGCTCTACCAACTGAGCTACAGAATCACCCAATAAAAGCCTTTGACACTCATGAAATGCTTGTAATTATACTTCAGTATTCCATAGTAACATCTGACAAAAATATCTAAAGACACTGAAGCAGCAAACTGTGTGAAAATTAATGTGTGTCCTTCTCAAAACTTTGGCCACGACTGTAGTGTCCTGTCCAGGGGGTGTACTCGTATATATTAAGACTTTCTCTCTCTCTCTCTCTCTCTCTCTCTCTATCTATCTATCTATCTATCTATCTATCTATCTATCTATCTATCTATCTATCTATCTATCTATCTATCTATCTATCTATCTATCTATCTCTCTCTCTCTCTCTCTCTCTCTCTATCTATCTCTCTCTATCTCTCTCTCTCTCTCTTCTATCTCTCTCTTCTATCTCTCTCCTTCTATCTCTCTCTCTCTCTCTCTCTCTCTCTCTCTCTCTCTCTCTCTCTCTCTCTCTCTCTCTCTCTCTCTCTCTCTCTCTCTCTCTCTCTCTCTCTCTCTCTCTCTCTCTCTCTCTATCTCTCTCTCTCCTTCTATCTCTCTCTCTCTCTCTATCTCTCTCTCTCTCTCTCTATCTCTCTCTATCCCTATCTATCTCTCTCTCTATCTCTCTATCTATCTATCTCTATCTATCTATCTATCTATCTATCTATCTATCTATCTATCTCTCTCTCTCTCTCTATCTATCTCTCTCTCTCTCTCTTGTCTCTCTCTCTCTCTTTGTCTCTCTCTCTCCTTCTATCTCTCTTCTATCTCTCTCGCTCTCTCTCTCTCTCTCTCTCTCCCCCTCTCTCTCTCTATCTATCTCTCTATCTATCTCTCTCTATCAATCTCTCTCTCTCTATATCTATCTATCTATCTATCTATCTCTCTCTCTCTCTTTGTCTCTCTCTCTCTCTCTCTCTCTCTCTTTTGTCTCTCTCTCTCTCTCTCTCTTTGTCTCTCTCTCTCTCTCTCTTTGTTGTCTCTCTCTCTGTCTCTCTCTCTCTCTCTCTCTCTCTCTCTCTCTCTCTCTCTCTCTCTCTCTCTCTCTCTCTCTCTCTCTCTCTCTCTCTCTCTCTCTCTCTCTCTCTCTCTCTCTCTCTCTCTCTCTCTCTCTCTCTCTCTCTCTCTCTGTCTCTCTCTCTCTCTCTGTCTCTCTCTGTCTCTCTCTAAAACATTTTGAATAATGAAATAACAACTGCTTCTCTTTTGCTTTCGTCACCCCTCTGAAAATATTTGTTTTCCAAAATAAAAGCTCAAATGATGCGTTGTTTCTGCCATACTTAAACCTGGATGAATTATTTCCTTGCAGAGTGGAACTGAAGCTGCCATTCAGAATGAAGACTCCAAAAAGCCAGACTTCTCAATGCTTGATTTCCTGAAGAGTAAGTCATCTACACACACACACACACACACACACACACACACACACACACACACACACACACACACACACACACACACACACACACACACACACACACACACACACACACACACACACACACACACACACACACACACACACACACACACACACACACACACACCAGCCATTGGCTGATCGACTAACACATTTGTAAATATTGCTGACAGGCATGTCCCTCTTACCATTGTTTTTGATAAACTTGTTTCACACTTGAATTTTACACTTGTATTGTGTGTTTTATAAGAGTTCACAGAGAATCTAGCTGGTAGCTACAGTATTTCTTAGTGAACTGACTAATCTATTTGTGTACGTCTGTGTGTGTGTTTATGTGTCTGTCTGTCTGTCTGTCCTCTCTGTTCCTCCCAGTGTTCCCCAGGCTGTTTGTCCGTCTGCTCCTCAGTCCTCTGTTCCTGCTGTTGGTTCTGTCTCAGTGCTGTTTCTCTTCAGTCATCGCTGGCCTCGCCACCTTCCTCACCAAGTTCCTGGAGAGACAGTACAGTACCACCACCGCTTACAGCAACCTGCTCATAGGTCAGTACATTACCACTGTCTGCTCATAGGTCAGTACAGTACCACTGTCTCCTCATAGGTCAGTACAGTACCACTGTCTCCTCATAGGTCAGTACAGTACCACTGTCTGCTCATAGGTCAGTACAGTACCACTGTCTGCTCATAGGTCAGTACAGTACCACTGTCTCCTCATAGGTCAGTGCAGTACCACTGTCTCCTCATAGGTCAGTACAGTACCACTGTCTGCTCATAGGTCAGTACAGTACCACTGTCTGCTCATAGGTCAGTACAGTACCACTGTCTGCTCATAGGTCAGTACAGTACCACTGTCTCCTCATAGGTCAGTACAGTACCACTGTCTCCTCATAGGTCAGTGTGACAGTACCACTGTCTCCTCACTAGGTCAAAATACAGACAAACAGAGGGGCACACACCACTGTCTCCTCATAGGTCAGTACAGTACAACTGTCTCCTCATAGGTCAGTACAGTACCACTGTCTGCTCATAGGTCAGTACAGTACCACTGTCTCCTCATAGGTCAGTACAACACACACAACGGACGTACATTTAACCTTTATTTAACTAGACAAGTCAGTGGGGGAAACATCTTGAATCTTCTCATTTCTTCCCAGCTAAATTAATCTACATTTTAGGCTATTTTTTTACATGTTTGTTTCACACTATTTTGAGGTAAAAATTCAGAGTGTAATGTATGGATGGGTGTCAACCCCAACACATGTCATTGTCACCAATCAACTGCAATGCAGTTAAAAAAATATATTAAAAAAAGACTTCCTCCTCTGATTTTGTGTATGCTAGCTATGCTAATCAGTTAACATTTAGCAGTCAGTTCTTCTAGACATGAAAAATAAACAAATTCTAAATGTTAAGCAGAAAAAAACAGACAAATATATCCAAAACAAGACTCCAGTAACCACATGGTGGTTATGTTACAAATCAAATCAAATCAAAAATCAAATTTTATTTGTCACATACACATGGTTAGCAGATGTTAATGCGAGTGTAGCGAAATGCTTGTGCTTCTAGTTCCGACAATGCAGTGATAACCAACAAGTAATCTAACTAACAATTCCAAAACTACTGTCTTAAATCATGACGGATTTCTACAATGATCCACTTTGTTACATCAGATTTGTTGAATGTGCTTCAATCTGAGCAATGGAACGGTCTGCCTTCAATCAAACCCACATCACCACATCTTTGTGGAGCAGATGACATGGGGGTACAACTGAATGCCTTCTGCATTTATCCCGAGTCCTACACTCTAACCACTAGGCTTCCTGCCACCCCAACGCTCTAACCACTAGGCTACCTGCCTCCCCGCCGCTCTAACCACTAGGCTACCCTAAACCACTAGGCTACCCTGCTCTACCTCTGCCACCCCAACCACTAGGCTCCCTGCCACCTAACCACTAGGCTACCCTGCCACCTCTACACTCTAACCACTGGCCTCTACTTGCCACCTCTACACTCTAACCACTAGGCTACCTGCCTCTACACTCTAACCACTAGGCTACTTGCCACCTCTACACTCTAACCACTAGGCTACCCTGCCACCTCTACACTCTAACCACTAGGCTTCCTGCCACCTCTACACTCTAACCACTAGACTACCCTGCCACCTCTACACTCCTAACCACTAGGCTACCCTGCACCTCTACACTCTAACCACTAGGCTACTTGCCACCTCTACACTCTAACCACTAGGCTACCCTACCACCTCTACACTCTAACCACTAGGCTACCCTGCCACCTCTACACTCTAACCACTAGGCTACCCTGCCTCCTCTACACTCTAACCACTAGGCCCCTGCCACCTCTACACTCTAACCACTAGGCTACCCTGCCTCCTCTACTCTAACCACTAGGCTACCCTGCCTCCTCTACACTCTAACCACTCTTCCTGCCTCCTCTAACCAACCACTAGGCTTCCTGCCTCCTCTACACTCTAACCACTAGGCTTCCTGCCACCTCTACACTCTAACCACTAGGCTACCCTGCCTCCTCTACACTCTAACCACTAGGCTACCTGCCACCTCTACACTCTAACCACTAGGCTACCTGCCACCTCTACACTCTAACCACTAGGCTACCCTGCCACCTCTACACTCTAACCACTAGGCTTCCTACCACCTCTACACTCTAACCACTAGGCTACCCTGCCTCCTCTACACTCTAACCACTAGGCTTCCTACTACCTCTACACTCTAACCACTAGGCTACCCTGCCTCCTCTACACTCTAACCACTAGCCCTACCACCTCTACACTCTAACCACTAGGCTACCCTGCCACCTCTAACCACTACCTACTCTAACCACCACTAGGCTACCCTGCCACCTCTACACTCTAACCACTAGGCTACCCTACCACCTCTACACTCTAACCACTAGGCTACCCTGCCACCTCTACACTCTAACCACTAGGCTTCCTGCCTCCACCCCATAGATGAATGGTGTTTGTGTTTCCTTATTGATCCACTATGTGAAACAGATTAAGTATGGTGAATCTGATCCTACTCGCTCTTTACCCTACTCTACGGCTGGTATTGATAGTTGGCATGGGTTACAGTTGGCATGGGTTACAGTTGGCATGGAGATGAAGACACAGATCTCTGTTCTTCACTTGGGATTGTTATGATAATGGTTTACGTCAAAGAGTTTGACGTACTGTAGTTGTGGATGAATGACAACTGTTGAAAGGCTGTCTTTGGATGCTGGTAGAGAGTGAGCATTGAAACCGTAGTATAACTGTTGTCTAGTCCTGTCTCAATATTCATCTATGTGTATTTTCTGTGGGATCAGCAGTATAGACTGGGACAGAGGTGGCACCACAGGCACCACAGTTACCACAGTTACCACAAGCACCACAGTTACAACAGGCACCACAGTTACCACAGGCACCACAGTTGCCACAGGCACCACAGTTACCACAGTTACCACAGTTACCAGAGGCACCACAGGCACCACAGTTACCACAGGCACCACAATTACCACAGTTACCACAAGCACCACAGTTACCACAGTTACCACAGTTACTACAGGCACCACAGGCACCACAGTTACTACAGGCACCACAGTTACCAGAGTCACCACAGGCACCACAGTTACCACAGTTACCACAAGCACCACAGTTACCACAGGCACCACAGTTACCACAGGTTACCACAGTTACACCACAGGCACCACAGTTACCACAGTTACCACAGTTACCACTGTCAGGTTACACCACAGTTACCACAGGCCACAGGCACCACAGGCACCACAGTTACCACAGGCACCACAGTTACCACAGTTACCACAGTTACCACAGTTACCACAGTTACCACTGTCACCACAGTTACTACAGGCACCGCAGTTACCACAGGCACCACAGGCACCACAGGCACCACAGTTACCACAAGCACCACAGTTACCACAGGCACCACAGTTACCAAAGGCACCACAGTTACCACAGGCACCACAGTTGCCACAGGCACCACAGTTACCACAGTTACCAGAGGCACCACAGGCACCACAGTTACCACAGGCACCACAATTACCACAGTTACCACAAGCACCACAGTTACCACAGGCACCACAGTTACTACAGGCACCACAGGCACCACAGTTACTACAGGCACCACAGTTACCAGAGTCACCACAGGCACCACAGTTACCACAGTTACCACAAGCACCACAGTTACCACAGGCACCACAGTTACCACAGTTACCACAGGCACGACAGTTACCACAGTTACCACAGTTACCACAGGCACCACAGTTACCACAGGCACCACAGTTACCACTGTCACCACAGTTACTACAGGCACCGCAGTTACCACAGTTACCACAGGCACCACAGGCACCACAGTTACCACAAGCACCACAGTTACCACAGGCACCACAGTTACCACAGGCACCACAGTTACCACAGTTACCACAGGCACCACAGTTATCACAGTTACCAGAGGCACCACAGTTACCACAGTTACCACAGGCACCACAGTTACCACAGTTACTACAGGCACCACAGTTACCACAGTTACCACAGTTACCACAGTTACCACAGGCACCACAGTTACCACAGTTACCACAGTTACCACAGGCACCACCGTTACCACAGGCACCACAGTTACCACAGGCACCACAGTTACCACAGGCACCACAGTTACCACAGGCACCACAGTTACCACAAGCACCACAGGCACCACAATTACCACAGTTACCACAAGCACCACAGTTACCACAGGCACCACAGTTACCACAGGCACCACAGGCACCACAGTTACTACAGGCACCACAGTTACCAGAGTCACCACAGGCACCACAGTTACCACAGTTACCACAAGCACCACAGTTACCACAGGCACCACAGTTACCACAGGCACCACAGTTACCACAGGCACCACAGTTACCACAGTTACCACAGTTACCACAGTTACCACAGGCACCACAGTTACCACAGGCACCACAGTTACCACTCTCACCACAGTTACTACAGGCACCGCAGTTACCACAGTTACCACAGTTACCACAGGCACCACAGTTACCACAAGCACCACAGTTACCACAAGCACCACAGTTACCACAGGCACCACAGTTAACACAGGCACCACAGTTACCACAGTTACCACAGGCACCACAGTTATCACAGTTACCAGAGGCACCACAGTTACCACAGGCACCACAGTTACCACAGTTACTACAGACACCACAGTTACCACAGTTACCACAGTTACCACAGTTACCACAGTTACCACAGGCACCACAGTTACCACAGTTACCACAGGCACCACAGTTACCACAGTTACCACAGGCACCACAGTTACCACAGTTACCACAGGCACCACAGTTACCAGAGTCACCACAGGCACCACTGTTACCACAGTTACCACAAGCACCACAGTTACCACAGGCACCACAGTTACCACAGGCACCACAGTTATCACAGTTACCAGAGGCACCACAGTTACCACAGGCACCACAGTTACCACAGTTACTACAGGCACCACAGTTACCACAGTTACCACAAGCACCACAGTTACCACAGTTACCACAGTTACCACAAGCACCACAGGCACCACAGTTACCACAGGCACCACAGGCACCACAGTTACCACAGGCACCACAGGCACCACAGTTACCACAGGCACCACAGGCACCACAGTTACCACAGGCACGCAATTACCACAGTTACCACAAGCACCACAGTTACCACAGGCACCACAGTTACCACAGGCACCACAGTTACCAGAGTCACCACAGGCACCACAGTTACCACAGGCACCACAGTTACCACAGTTACCACAGGCACCACAATTACCACAGTTACCACAAGCACCACAGTTACCACAGGCACCACAGTTACCACAGGCACCACAGGCACCACAGTTACTACAGGCACCACAGTTACCAGAGTTACCACAGGCACCACAGTTACCACAGTTACCACAAGCACCACAGTTACCACAGGCACCACAGTTACCACAGGCACCACAGTTACCACAGGCACCACAGTTACCACAGTTACCACAGTTACCACAGGCACCACAGTTACCACAGGCACCACAGTTACCACTCTCACCACAGTTACTACAGGCACCGCAGTTACCACAGTTACCACAGTTACCACAGGCACCACAGTTACCACAGTTACCACAAGCACCACAGTTACCACAGGCACCACAGTTACCACAGGCACCACAGTTACCACAGTTACCACAGGCACCACAGTTATCACAGTTACCAGAGGCACCACAGTTACCACAGGCACCACAGTTACCACAGTTACTACAGACACCACAGTTACCACAGTTACCACAGTTACCACAGTTACCAGAGGCACCACAGTTACCACAGTTACCACAGGCACCACAGTTACCACAGGCACCACAGGCACCACAGTTACCACAGGCACCGCAATTACCACAGTTACCACAAGCACCACAGTTACCACAGGCACCACAGTTACCAGAGTCACCACAGGCACCACTGTTACCACAGTTACCACAAGCACCACAGTTACCACAGGCACCACAGTTACCACAGGCACCACAGTTATCACAGTTACCAGAGGCACCACAGTTACCACAGGCACCACAGTTACCACAGTTACTACAGGCACCACAGTTACCACAGTTACCACAAGCACCACAGTTACCACAGTTACCACAGTTACCACAAGCACCACAGGCACCACAGTTACCACCAGGCACCACAGTTACCACAGGCACCAGGCACCACAGTTGCCACAGGCACCACAGGCACCACAGTTACCACAGTTACCACAAGCACCACAGTTACCACAGGCACCACAGTTACCACAGGCACCACAGTTACCAGGGTCACCACAGGCACCACAGTTACCACAGGCACCACAGTTACCACAGTCACCACAGGCACCACAGTTACCAGAGTCACCACAAGGCACCACAGTTACCACAGGCACCACAGTTACCACAGGCACCACAGTTACCACAGGCACCACAGGCACCACAGTTACCACAAGCACCACAGTTACTACAGGTTCAAAAGTGGTGTGTAAAAATTCATACTTGTCTTTTCTGGGGCCTGGAGTTTTTCCTGATCTCATAACCTGTTCAGGTTATTATTACAACATATTCTTATTATATACATACATATATATATACATATATATAATACATATATATATATAGCTTCCCTTTTCATCTGGGGTGGCAGGTGGCCTAGTGGTTAGAGCATTGGACTAGTAACCAGGTTGCAAGTTCAAACCCCTGAGCTGACAAGGTACAAATCTGTCATTCTGCCCCTGAACAGGCAATTAACCCATTGTTCCTAGGCCGCCATTGAAAATAAGAATTTGTTCTTAAACTGACTTGCCTGGTTAAAAAAAAAACACAGAATATACCCAGATCAGAGATGAAAAAAATATGGCCAGACAGCATTTGCCCCAATACTTTTCAATCCGTTATGGTGCCGCCGTACCATTTTCCAAAAGCAGCAGCACCAAACGCGTTTATCAGACATTTATTAGTTCACGTCATAGAAAAAAATAAAATTGCAATGGGGGTTTGAACTTGCAACCTTCCGGTTACTAGTCCAACACTCTAACCACTAGGCTACCCTACCACCTCTACACTCTAACCACTAGGCTACCCTGCCACCTCTACACTCTAACCACTAGGCTACCCTGCCACCTCTACACTCTAACCACTAGGCTACCCTGCCACCTCTACACTCTAACCACTAGGCTATCCTACCACCTCTACACTCTAACCACTAGGCTACCCTGCCACCTCTACACTCTAACCACTAGGCTATCCTACCACCTCTACACTCTAACCACTAGGCTACCCTGCCACCTCTACACTCTAACCACTAGGCTATCCTACCTCTACACTCTAACCACTAGGCTACCTCTACTCTAACCACTAGGCTACCCTACCACCTCTACACTCTAACCACTAGGCTACCCTACCACCTCTACACTCTAACCACTAGGCTACCCTACCACCTCTACACTCTAACCACTAGGCTACCCTACCACCTCTACACTCTAACCACTAGGCTACCCTGCCACCTCTACACTCTAACCACTAGGCTACCCTGCCACCTCTACACTCTAACCACTAGGCTATCCTACCACCTCTACACTCTAACCACTAGGCTACCCTGCCACCTCTACACTCTAACCACTAGGCTATCCTACCACCTCTACACTCTAACCACTAGGCTACCCTGCCACCTCTACACTCTAACCACTAGGCTATCCTACCACCTCTACACTCTAACCACTAGGCTATCCTACCACCTCTACACTCTAACCACTAGGCTACCCTGCCACCTCTACACTCTAACCACTAGGCTACCCTACCACCTCTACACTCTAACCACTAGGCTACCCTACCTCCTCTACACTCTAACCACTAGGCTACCCTGCCGCCGGTATCAGTCTCTGTAACATTCCACTCCTTGTAGTCTGTGTCATGTACAATGTAATAGCTGATCAGAGACTGGCAACCAGGCTAGCGTTTGTATGCCTGAGACAATTAAGTTGATCGTATCTTTTAGTGAAGACAAATCAGCTCGCTATGCACTCTTTCATACTATCTCTGTCTTTGTAGTTCTGTATGTAGAGATCGATACAGATACAAAGAGACAGTACACAGATACATACTGTGGAGAAAGTATTTAAATATATTCTGCTCTCAAAAATCTTGTCTTGTCCCTCAGGTGCGGTGAACCTTCCGTCCGTTGCCGTGGGGATGCTGGTGGGCGGAGTCATCATGAAGAGGACCGGTCTCTCTCTGAAGACCATCCCTCGTTTTTCTGTCGCCATGCTCACCATCTCTGTCCTCCTCATCATCCCTCTCTTCTTCATGGGCTGCCCCACACAGAGGGTGGCGGAGGTCAACTACACACCCCATGGGTGAGTCAGAGGAGGGATCTGCATCTTTGCCAAACAGTTACATATTTGGAGGGCCTTGTCCTGGTTGATTGGGCCATGTAGCACTGGTTGATTGGGCCATGTAGCACTGACGGATTGGGCCATGTAGCACTGGTTGATTGGGCCATGTAGCACTGGTTGATTGGGCCGTGTCCTGGTTGATTGGGCCATGTAGCACTGGTTGATTGGGCCATGTAGCACTGGCTGATTGGGCCGTGTCCTGGTTGATTGGGCCATGTAGCACTGGCTGATTGGGCCGTGTCCTGGTTGATTGGGCCATGTAGCACTGGCTGATTGGGCCGTGTCCTGGTTGATTGGGCCCTGTAACCCTGGTTGATTGGGCCATGTAGCACTGACCGATTGGGCCATGTAGCACTGGTTGATTGGGCTGTGTCCTGGTTGATTGGGCCATGTAACCCTGGTTGATTGGGCTGTGTCTTGGCTGATTGGGCCATGTAGCACTGGTTGAATGGGCTGTGTCCTGGTTGATTGGGCCATGTAACCCTGGTTGATTGGGCTGTGTCTTGGCTGATTGGGCCATGTAGCACTGGTTGATTGGGCCCTGTGCTGGCTGATTGGGCTGTTGTTGATGTGTATGTTAATTGTAGTTTGTCATTTTGGGGAGGCTGTGTTACTGTCTCTGTAGTTTGACAGTTGATATTTTGAAGGTGTTTAAATACATGGAGTTCTAGGGAGGTCATGAGGACTAGAAAACAGAAGCATTTAAATTATTTGTACAAAAGAGTTCGGTGAGACACTTGCACAAGCGCCATCAGTTACATTATTGTCCGGTCTTGAAGACAATTAACTTATTTTAGCTTACCTTTTGATATTATTACACAAGCAAACATACGGAGCCTTGTGAACCGTTAATTAACTAGCCACTTGTGGACACTAAGACAAGGCTACTGTTTGGAGCTGTGCCACTGGTGAACCCAAACAACTAGAGATGTTGTTACTACAGTACAACACCAAACAGAGGCTAATGAACCACAGATAACATTAACAGGAACCCTGGTCTTTACTCCATAAACCCATATCTCGGTTGTCTTCTGTTATATGGTTTGTCACTGAGCTCTACTGATGAACTTAATTCCACCCAGAGCTCTACTGATGAACTTAATTCCACCCAGAGCTCTACTGATGAACTTAACTCCACCCAGAGCTCTACTGATGAACTTAACTCACCCAGAGCTCTACTGATGAACTTAACTCCACCCAGAGCTCTACTGATGAACTTAACTCACCCAGAGCTCTACTGATGAACTTAACTCCACCCAGAGCTCTACTGATGAACTTAACTCCACCCAGAGCTCTACTGATGAACTTAACTCACCCAGAGCTCTACTGATGAACTTAACTCCACCCAGAGCTCTACTGATGAACTTAACTCACCCAGAGCTCTACTGATGAACTTAACTCCACCCAGAGCTCTACTGATGAACTTAACTCACCCAGAGCTCTACTGATGAACTTAACTCACCCAGAGCTCTACTGATGAACTTAACTCCACCCAGAGCTCTACTGATGAACTTAACTCCACCCAGAGCTCTACTGATGAACTTAACTCACCCAGAGCTCTACTGATGAACTTAACTCCACCCAGAGCTCTACTGATGAACTAAACTCACCCAGAGCTCTACTGATGAACTTAACTCACCCAGAGCTCTACTGATGAATTTAACTCACCCAGAGCTCTACTGATGAACTAAACTCACCCAGAGTTCTACTGATGAACTAAACTCACCCAGAGCTCTACTGATGAACTTAACTCACCCAGAGCTCTACTGATGAATTTAACTCACCCAGAGCTCTACTGATGAACTTAACTCCACCCTGAACTCTGCTGTGATCTCATAACCCTTATATAAACATGGAAATGCCATTTTCACACTATTGAGCTGAGCCGAGCTGAACCAAGCCTAGCTAGCCTTGTACTCATCTGGCCTGCTTAGACATTCACCACAGTTCCTGGAACCGTGCTGGAAAGGTCCATATGAAAAGACAATATCTGAGCCAGCTCAGCACAATAATGTGGATATCGGGTATTACTCTATTGTGACACACTAAACCATTCTCTAAACATCTTCCCCCCCCCCTACAGGTTTCTGGCCACCTGTTATTCCAACTGCTCCTGTCCTGCTGACTCCTTTAACCCAGTGTGTGGATCTGACAACACTGAGTACCTGTCTCCCTGCCACGCAGGCTGCAAAGACTACACCAAAGACCCCAAGAACAAATTCAGGGTTCTGGTAGGTGGCCATTTAATGAATGAAGTTAGGGAAGTAGTATGACATAACTGAACAAATGGTAATGTTACAGATGTAGGGTCTTAATTTGATCATCCAGTAAATGTCCTGTACAGCAGGAAATGCAAACATGTAGTCAGTCGTGTAGAGTACTACTTATTTTTTGGGGGTAACTGTACTTTACATTACTATTTATATTTTTGACAACTTTAACTTCACTACATTCCTGAAGAAAATAATGTACTTTTTTACTCCGTACATTTTCCCCTGACACCCAAAAGTACTCGTTACATTTTGAATGTTTAGCAGGACCGGAATAAGGTCTAATTCACACACTTATCAAGAGAACATCCCTGGTCATCTCTACTGCCTCTGATCTGGAGGACTCACTAAACAGAGAACATCCCTGAAGTGTGCCCCTGGCTATCTGTAAATGATGTCTGAGTGTTGGAGTGTGCCCCTGGCTATCTGTAAATGATGTCTGAGTGTTGAAGTGTGCCCCTGGCTATCTGTAAATGATGTCTGAGTGTTGAAGTGTGCCCCTGGCTATCTGTAAATTATGTTTGAGTGTTGAAGTGTGCCCCTGGCTATCTGTAAATGATTTCTGAGTGTTGGAGTGTTCCCCTGGCTATCTGTAATGATGTCTGAGTGTTGGAGTGTGCCCCTGGCTATCTGTAAATGATGTCTGAGTGTTGGAGTGTTCCCCTGGCTATCTGTAAATGATGTCTGAGTGATGGAGTGTGCTCCTGGCTATCTGTAAATGATGTCTGTGTTTGAGTGTTCCCCTGGCTATCTGTAATGATGTCTGAGTGTTGGAGTGTTCCCCTGGCTATCTGTAAATGATGTCTGAGTGTTGGAGTGTTCCCCTGGCTATCTGTAATGATGTCTGAGTGTTGGAGTGTTCCCCTGGCTATCTGTAAATGATGTCTGAGTGTTGGAGTGTTCCCCTGGCTATCTGTAAATGATGTCTGAGTGTTGGAGTGTTCCCCTGGCTATCTGTAAATGATGTCTGAGTGATGGAGTGTGCCCCTGGCTATCCGTAAATGATGTTGGAGTGTTCCTCTGGCTATCCGTAAATGATGTCTGAGTGTTGGAGTGTGCCCCTGGCTATCCGTAAATGATGTCTGAGTGTTGGAGTGTTCCCCTGGCTATCTGTAATGATGTTGGAGTGTTCCTCTGGCTATCCGTAAATGATGTCTGAGTGTTGGAGTGTGCCCCTGGCTAATCCGTAAATGATGTCTGAGTGTTGGAGTGTTCCCCTGGCTATCTGTAATGATGTTGGAGTGTTCCTCTGGCTATCTGTAAATGATGTCTGAGTGTTAGAATGTGCCCCTGGCTATCTGTAAATTAAGAAAACAAGAAATGGTGCCATCTGGTTTGCTTAATATAAGGAATTTTAAATTATTTATACTTTTACGTTTGATACTTAAGTATATTAAAAACCCAAAACGTTTAGACTATTACTCAGGTATTATGTTACTGGGTGACTCTCACTTGAGTCATTTTCTATTCAGGTATCTTTAGTTTTACTCGAGTATGTTTCCACCACCGATTGTAGCGTATTCAGGGTTTATAAAAGCTTCTCAAGTTTCCCCTTGAAAATGTCAGACTTGATTCGCCTTAACAAAAAAATGCATCAAACCCCTTACAAAAATGTCCTTTAATTATAATCCACACAATAATTCACATTTTCCTGTTACCGCCATGTCCTGGTATTCTCCTACTGTAAGAAACTGGTCAAATTAAGATCCTACATCTGTACGGTCTAAATCTTCAACCGTTTAAACTGATTAAACCCAGTTTAGGAGAGTGTATTGGTCAGCAAGGCAGTCAGCCAGACATAAGTGACTGTTCCACTGGATGTCATAAGGTGAATGCACCAATTTGTAAGTCGCTCTGGATAAGAGCGTCTGCTAAATGACTTAAATGTAATGTAATAGCGCTATGTGTCTGACTGTGTGCTACAGTCTCTACCTACAGTACAGCGACACGGTGTGGATGGTTAACAATCAATGGGCCAGTCCAATCCATCTGTAATCGGCCCTGGGACACAGGAAGTGTTTTAAGTGGAGTTAAACCACTTGTAGATGTTGCAGTAGTAGTGTAATCCACAAGCAGGAGGACTGGGGCAATGCTAATAGTTATATTGACTCGACATGGTGTATATAATAGTCAATGCATGGCCATTATGTTGACTAGTTGAATCAGACCAAGAGTTAACTGTAATTACAGTACTTTTCAGATCAGTATAGGTTGTCGATCGTTCACAATTTAGCCGTTGTCTTAATGAAAACAAGTCATTTTGTACATTTTGCTTCTTGAATCTGATAAATGTATGGCATACTTGTATATGTTGTCTATCTTTATATATTGACACTCGTGTCTTCTGTGTTCTTCTTCTTCTGGTGTAGAAGTACACAGACTGTATCTGCATAGCTTACAGCCAGGGTAGTGGTGGGGGTACTGCCCGCCCCGGTCCTTGCCCCAACCAATGTCCTCACTTCCTGCTTCCTGTCATGTTCCTCATCTCTCTGGCCGGGTTGATCGCCTCCCTAACACACAACCCCATCTATATGATGGTCCTCAGGTAACCTCCCTAACACACAACCCCATCTATATGATGGTGCTCAGGTAACCTCCCTAACACACAACCCATCTATATGATGGTCCTCAGGTAACCTCCCTAACACACAACCCATCTATATGATGGTCCTCCCTCCCTAACACACAACCCCATCTATATGATGGTGCTCAGTTAACCTCCCTAACACACAACCACATCTATATGATGGTCCTCAGTTAACCTCCCTAACACACAACCCATCTATATGATGGTCCTCCCTAACACACAACCCATCTATATGATGGTCCTCAGGTAACCTCCCTAACACACAACCCATCTATATGAAGGTCCTCAGGTAACCTCCCTAACACACAACCCATCTATATGATGGTCCTCAGTTAACCTCCCTAACACACAACCCATCTATATGATGGTCCTCCCTCCCTAACACACAACCACATCTATATGATGAAATATATTATATATTTTGATTTGTTTAACATGATTCCATATGTGTTATTTCATAGTTTTGATGTCTTCACTATTATTCTACAATGTATAAAATAGTAAAAATAAAGAAAAACCCTTGAATGAGTCAGTGTGTTCAAACGTTTGACTGGTACTGAATAGGATGGTCCTCAGCTAAATAATGGCTGGATAAAGTGTCATTTCATTGTTCATTATAATCTGATTTGATGTGAAATACTCCTCATGAGTACCACACAGTCCATAGAGAAGAAAACAATGAACATGTCATTCGTTTTTTAAATGTATTTTTAATTTTTAATGTAATCTATTTTACTTTGCTTGAATTGTTTCAGAACTGTTCCCCATGAAGATAAATCCTTTGCCATAGGAGTCCAGTTTTTGCTCATGAGAGTGCTTGGTAAGTATACTCTTTTATCTTCTTCATCTAGACAGATGTTCCTAAAGCAACACACAATGGAATACAATGATATATCAAATACACCACTCCAGGATATGACCCGTCTTCTAGGATATGACCCGTCTTCAAGGATATGATCCGTCTTCTAGGATATGACCCGTCTTCAAGGATATGACCCGTCTTCTAGGATATGACCCCATCTTCTAGGATATGACCCCGTCTTCTAGGATATGACCCGTCTTCTAGGATATGACCCGTCTTCTAGGATATGACCCGTCTTCTAGGATATGACCCGTCTTCTAGGATATGACCCCGTCTTCTAGGATATGACCCGTCTTCTAGGATATGACCCGTCTTCTAGGATATGACCCGTCTTTTAGGACATGACCCTGCCTTTATCATCCGTCAATGCAGTGTTACAGTGCCCTCTAGTGGATTACAACTATATTGAAATGCCGTTATTTTCTATGAACAGTGTTAATGTTTAGAGTTACGCATTATTGTGTTATTCTAGCCTGGTTACCAGCCCTGTTCCGCATGGCCATCCTCAGCTCCTGTATATAATGTTATGTATTGTGTGATCCTCCTCTATTCTAGCCTGGTTACCAGCCCTGTTCAGCATGGCCATCCTCAGCTCCTGTATATAATGTTATGTATTGTGTGATCCTCCTCTGTTCTAGCCTGGTTACCAGCCCCAGCTCTGTTCGGCATTGTCATCGACAGCTCCTGTATTTGGTGGAAACATGCCTGTGGCAACCGGCTGGGCTGTGGTTACTATGACAATAACATCCTGAGGAACAGGTAAGGATGCAACTATTGTCATGCCTCATTTATACAAGTGAGAATGATTCATTCATTAATGTATTGGTTGATTGATTGGTGATTGGTTGGTTGGTTGATTGGTTGACTGGATTGGTTGATTGATTGGTGATTGGTTGGTTGACTGATTGTTGATTGGTTGGTTGACCGGATTGGTTGACTGATTGTTGATTGGTTGGTTGACCGGATTGGTTGATTGATTGGTGATTGGTTGTTTGACTGATTGGTTGTTTGATTTCCCTGCAGGTACATGGGCCTGCAGGTGGGAATGTGATATTTACAGTCATGCTATAAACTAGCTCTAACCCTCCTGCCTTATCGTATCTCTGCAGGTACCTGGGCCTGCAGGTGGGCTTCAAGGTGATGGGGATCTTCCTGCTTGGGGTGGTGGGCTGGAAGGTCCTGAGGACCAGGGAGTACAGCCTGGAGAAGAGGCCTGATGGACCACTCTGATCTGGGATACGACTGACCTCCTGGCTCCCTACTCCGTCCTCTCTCCCTTCTCACTTTAAAAGAGTAGTCTCAGGTCCACTACTGTTCCTTTCAACAGTCTGCTGAGGTGTTCTGTCTGAATGTGCTCTCCTTTTTTAATTTGACCTTTATTTTACTAGGCAAGTCAGTTAAAAACAAATTCTTATTTTCAATGACGGCCTGGGAACAGTGGGTTAACTGCCTGTTCAGGGGCAGAATGACAGATTTGTACCTTGTCAGCTCGGGGATTTGAACTTTACAACCTTTCGGTTACTAGTCCAACGCTCTAACCACTAGGCTATCCTGCCGCCCCCTTTTACCCACCTGATCCACCTAACCTGTCTCACATGAGAGAAATGACTCACCTATCAACTGCCAGTGGGCAAAGTCCACTATGCCTTTCAACGGTCTGTTCTCAAACCCAGCTGATCCTCCTGTTAGTAACCTCAGCACTGTTCTCAAACCCAGCTGATCCTCCTGTTAGTAACCTCAGCACTGTTCTCAAACCCAGCTGATCCTCCTGTTAGTAACCTCAGCGCTGTTCTCAAACCCAGCTGATCCTCCTGTTAGTAACCTCAGCACTGTTCTCAAACCCAGCTGATCCTCCTGTTAGTAACCTCAGCGCTGTTCTCAAACCCAGCTGATCCTCCTGTTAGTAACCTCAGCGCTGTTCTCAAACCCAGCTGATCCTCCTGTTAGTAACCTCAGCGCTGTTCTCAAACCCAGCTGATCATCCTGTTAGTAACCTCAGCACTGTTCTCAAACCCAGCTGATACTCCTGTTAGTAACCTCAGCGCTGTTCTCAAACCCAGCTGATCATCCTGTTAGTAACCTCAGCGCTGTTCTCAAACCCAGCTGATCCTCCTGTTAGTAACCTCAGCACTGTTCTCAAACCCAGCTGATACTCCTGTTAGTAACTTCAGCGCTGTTCTCAAACCCAGCTGATCATCCTGTTAGTAACCTCAGCGCTGTTCTCAAACCCAGCTGATCCTCCTGTTAGTAACCTCAGCACTGTTCTCAAACCCAGCTGATCCTCCTGTTAGTAACCTCAGCACTGTTCTCAAACCCAGCTGATCCTCCTGTTAGTAACCTCAGCGCTGTTCTCAAACCCAGCTGATCCTCCTGTTAGTAACCTCAGCACTGTTCTCAAACCCAGCTGATCCTCCTGTTAGTAACCTCAGCACTGTTCTCAAACCCAGCTGATCCTCCTGTTAGTAACCTCAGCACTGTTCTCAAACCCAGCTGATCCTCCTGTTAGTAACCTCAGCGCTGTTCTCAAACCCAGCTGATCCTCCTGTTAGTAACCTCAGCACTGAAGGACACTCCAGCTCTGGTAAGGATACTATAACCCTCATACAGGACACTAAAGCTCCCCTTCGACCATCCTACACAATCCCCACACGGGGAAGGGGGTCAGTATCCCTACATGGGGAAGGGGGTTAGTATCCCTACATGGGGAAGGGGGTCAGTATCCCTACATGGGGAAGGGGTCAGTTTCCCTACATGGGGAAGGGGGTCAGTATCCCTACATGGGGAAGGGGGTCAGTATCCCTACATGGAGAAGGGGGTCAGTATCCCTACATGGGGAAGGGGGTCAGTATCCCTACATGGGGAAGGGGGTCAGTATCCCTACATGGGGAAGGGGGTCAGTATCGCTACACTGGGAAGGGGGTCAGTATCCCTACATGGAGAAGGGGGTCAGTATCCCTACATGGGGAAGGGGGTCAGTATCGCTACACTGGGAAGGGGGTCAGTATCCCTACATGGAGAAGGGGGTCAGTATCCCTACATGGGGAAGGGGGTCAGTATCCCTACATGGAGAAGGGGGTCAGTATCCCTACATGGAGAAGGGGGTCAGTATCCCTACATGGAGAAGGGGGTCAGTATCCCTACATGGAGAAGGGGGTCAGTATCCCTACACGGGGAAGGGGGTCAGTATCCCTACACGGGGAAGGGGGGTCAGAAGCAGTGAAAGGTGTTGATGTTAGATCATTTTGAAGGACGAAACGTGCACATTGAAAACTGTACACTTGCTGTTATCCCAGGGATGTTGTCCATTCAGGGTTCTAGTTGCAGTAGACAACAACGTTAAAGCTAGCTTAATATTTAAGTTTTGTCTTTAACACAGAGGCATTTTGGTGAGTGACATTATAGAGACTGAGTTTTTGTTTGAGATGTCTAAAAACATATTTTTTTTACACAGAATAGTAATTTTATATGATCAATATCTCATCAGCTGTAATCACAATAATATGCTATGCATCAAATATCAATTGCACTGTTTAAATAATTGTTATCTTGTTGAAATAAAATGCCAATACAATATGGTTAGTTTTGGATCATCAGTTTGCGTGCTTTATATGCAGCAATAAATACTTGTAACTTCTGTAAATAATACAAATCTTTGTTTTATATTGTCTAATTGTTATATTGTGTTGGAAAAGGGATTGTCTGTCTGTGTGTCTGTCTGTATGTAATCATCATGGGTCACTCAAGTACTAGAGAGGGAGCCAGAGGTAAAGGATGAGATTTGAAGCTGAGTTTGCCTTATGGTCTAACTAATCTAAAATGTAGCGCACAAGAGTTTAAATAAAATTTTTAAAACAGTGGAAAGATTCCCTTTACTTCCGTTTCGCATGACGTCATGTGCCAGAGCAAGAAGGGAGGGGGCGGCAGACAAACAGAGCGAGGAGAGAGCAAACCGCGCATGCGCAGATTGCCGTTGAAGCGGACAGGAGGCGATCCAGTCAGTAGCGCTTCCATCGCGGAGAGAGCAGCTTGAACGGGTTGAGGCGTCGCTTTTCAGTTTCACATCCATCATCAGCACCACAACCCCCGGACCACTGGGGAACAAGCGTTTCATTCTCCTGCTCTTTTACAAATTCTCCCCAAAAACATGTCTGTGGGTAGTGACTTTGGGAACCCTTTAAGGAAATTCAAACTGGTCTTTCTGGGGGAGCAAAGCGGTAAGTCATTCAGAATCGTCGGGAGAAGTTCTGTTCCGGTTGGGGATGACATTAAGATGACTGTATGCACCTGCTTGGTGTTCACTGTTATACGTTAAGTTTAAATGATCTCTTGATCTACAGGCTTCCTGTACACGTTTCTCTTAGTAACAACATATACTACATATTCTGTGGGAAAATGTCAAGCAAGTTTTTCTTATGTTTTGTCTGTTGAAAGTAGTTCAGACGACAACCCCAGTATAAAGTCTTTATTATGTCCGTCTGTGGCTTTAATTGTTAGGCCTACTTTTCGTTTGATTATACTTTACGCACAACAGGGACAAAACATTATGATTTCTTTTGCAGTCCAGTGTCACCACAATTCACGTTTTATAACGCTAATATAATTGTAGCTTGTCACCGATATGTAGGCTACAATTGCTATCTCAAATGGGTGGTGTTTATGCGATGATATTGTTTCAAACGCGAGTGCTGTGGTTTAAAACAGAGAAGTGAATTAATTAATGATTCTGTGTATGGCTGAGACACACCCAGGTTGCCAGTGTCTGTCGGTGGGAGAACTTGTGTAGCTGCAGTCTCTCTACCACTGTATTCTCTCTCTCTCTCTCTCTCTCTCTCTCTCTCTCTCTCTCTCTCTCTCTCTCTCTCTCTCTCTCTCTCTCTCTCTCTACCTCTCTCTCTCCTCTCTCTCTCTCTCTCTCTCTCTCTCTCTCTCTCTCTCTCTCTCTCTCTCTCTCTCTCCTCTCTCTCTCTACCTCTCTCTCTCTCTCTCTCTCTCTCTCTCTCTCTCTCTCTCTCTCTCTCTCTCTCTCTCTCTCTCTCTCTCTCTCTCTCTCTCTCTCTACCTCTCTCTCTCTCTCTCTCTCTCTCTCTCTCTCTCTCTCTCTCTCTCTCTCTCTCTCTCTACCTCTCTCTCTCTACCTCTCTCTCTCTCTTCCTCCAGACGATGACTAAGTCATTTGATAATTTGCATAGTGAAGTGCGCTGGAAAATGTGGTCTAGTATCAAATATATGATCCCAATGAAGGGTTATTATGAATAGATAGACTGATGACCAACTTATCCCTGGCTTATCTTGGCTCAGTTTGTCCCTAAAGGCTCCACTACTCCACACCATTTTATGAGACTTGTTTCATCTCTTCATGTAGGTTCATTGGGTGTGTGGAGAAGTCAAGAGGTTTGTTTTCAGAGAGAGACAGAGGGAGGGGAGGGGGGTTGGAGAGAAATGGAGAGGGAGGGAGAGAAAGAGATCAAATCAAAATCAGATCAAATTTTATTGGTCACATACACGTGTTTAACAGATGTTATTGCGAATGTAGCAAAATGCTTGATGGAGATGGAAAGGGAGGGAGTGAGAGAGAAAGAAGGAGAGGGAGGGAGTGAGAGAGAAGGATGGAGAGGGAGTGATAGAAAAGGATGTAGAGGGAGGGAGTGAGAGAGAAGGATGTAGAGGGAGGGAGTGAGAGAGAAGGATGGAGAGGGAGGGAGTGAGAGAGAAGGATGGAGAGGGAGGGAGTGAGAGAGAAGGATGTAGAGGGAGGGAGTGAGAGAGAAGGATGTAGAGGGAGGGAGTGAGAGAGAAGGAAGTAGAGGGAGGGAGTGAGAGAGAAGGATGGAGAGGGAGGGAGTGAGAGAGAAGGATGGAGAGGGAGAGATAGACAGATGTGGTTTAGATTCAGTGGGGTCTGAAATGATTGACCCCCTTGATAAAGATGAGAAATAATGACTGTACATAATACGTTATTCAAATACTGAGCTATATTGTATGATCGAAAAATTTGGGAAATTATATTTTTTTATACTAATACAATCGCTCAAAGAAAGAGATTTTGCTTCTCAAAAAGGTAGGGGTCAAAATGATGGACACCCTTAAATATTATTATAAATTAAGTAGTCAAAAGTTTAGTATTTGGTCCCATATTCATAGCATGCAATGACTACATCAAAAGCTTGTGACTCATTTGCAGTTTGTTTTGGTTGTGTTTCAGTTCATTATTGGCCCAATAGAAATTAATAGTAAATCGTGTGTAGAGTCATTTTGGAGTGAATTTTATTGTTTTTGGGCTAAACTGTCCTGGTACTTGGTAAAGTTCATGATGCCGTTGGACGTAACAGTCGAAATCATGAGGTAAACGACAGTAAAACAGAGCAGATTCACTTTGGATCCAGTCTCCTTCCTAGCAGACAGACAGTATCTAGTTTGGGTCCAGTCTCCTCCCTAGCAGACAGACAGTATCTAGTTTGGGTCCAGTCTCCTTCCTAGCAGACAGACAGTATCTAGTTTGGGTCCAGTCTCCTTCCTAGCAGACAGACAGTATCTAGTTTGGGTCCAGTCTCCTCCCTAGCAGACAGACAGTATCTAGTTTGGGTCCAGTCTCCTTCCTAGCAGACAGACAGTATCTAGTTTGGGTCCAGTCTCCTTCCTAGCAGACAGACAGTATCTAGTTTGGGTCCAGTCTCCTTCCTAGCAGACAGACAGTATCTAGTTTGGGTCCAGTCTCCTTCCTAGCAGACAGACAGTATCTAGTTTGGGTCCAGTCTCCTTCCTAGCAGACAGACAGTATCTAGTTTGGGTCCAGTCTCCTCCCTAGCAGACAGACAGTATCTAGTTTGGGTCCAGTCTCCTTCCTAGCAGACAGACAGTATCTAGTTTGGGTCCAGTCTCCTTCCTAGCAGACAGACAGTATCTAGTTTGGGTCCAGTCTCCTCCCTAGCAGACAAACAGTATCTAGTTTGGGTCCAGTCTCCTTCCTAGCAGACAGACAGTATCTAGTTTGGGTCCAGTCTCCTTCCTAGCAGACAGACAGTATCTAGTTTGGGTCCAGTCTCCTTCCTAGCAGACAGACAGTATCTAGTTTGGGTCCAGTCTCCTTCCTAGCAGACAGACAGTATCTAGTTTGGGTCCAGTCTCCTTCCTAGCAGACAGACAGTATCTGGGTTGGGTCCAGTCTCCTTCCTAGCAGACAGACAGTATCTAGTTTGGGTCCAGTCTCCTTCCTAGCAGACAGACAGTATCTAGTTTGGGTCCAGTCTCCTTCCTAGCAGACAGACAGTATCTAGTTTGGGTCCAGTCTCCTTCCTAGCAGACAGACAGTATCTAGTTTGGGTCCAGTCTCCTTCCTAGCAGACAGACAGTATCTAGTTTGGGTCCAGTCTCCTTCCTAGCAGACAGACAGTATCTAGTTTGGGTCCAGTCTCCTTCCTAGCAGACAGACAGTATCTAGTTTGGGTCCAGTCTCCTTCCTAGCAGACAGACAGTATCTAGTTTGGGTCCAGTCTCCTTCCTAGCAGACAGACAGTATCTAGTTTGGGTCCAGTCTCCTTCCTAGCAGACAGACAGTATCTAGTTTGGGTCCAGTCTCCTTCCTAGCAGACAGACAGTATCTAGTTTGGGTCCAGAGACAGAGTATCTAGTTTGGGTCCAGTCTCCTTCCTAGCAGACAGACAGTATCTAGTTTGGGTCCAGTCTCCTTCCTAGCAGACAGACAGTATCTAGTTTGGGTCCAGTCTCCTTCCTAGCAGACAGACAGTATCTAGTTTCCAGTCTCCTTCCTAGCAGACAGACAGTCTCTCCTTCCAGACAGACAGTAGCAGACAGACAGTATCTAGTTTGGGTCCAGTCTCCTTCCTAGCAGACAGACAGTATCTAGTTTGGGTCCAGTCTCCTTCCTAGCAGACAGACAGTATCTAGTTTGGGTCCAGTCTCCTTCCTAGCAGACAGACAGACAGTATCTAGTTTGGGTCCAGTCTCCTTCCTAGCAGACAGACAGTATCTAGTTTGGGTCCAGTCTCCTTCCTAGCAGACAGACAGTATCTAGTTTGGGTCCAGTCTCCTTCCTAGCAGACAGACAGTATCTAGTTTGGGTCCAGTCTCCTTCCTAGCAGACAGACAGTATCTCTCCTTCCTAGCAGACAGACAGTTTGGGTCCAGTCTCCTCCTAGCAGACAGACAGTATCTAGTTTGGGTCCAGTCTCCTTCCTAGCAGACAGACAGTATCTAGTTTGGGTCCAGTCTCCTTCCTAGCAGACAGACAGTATCTAGTTTGGGTCCAGTCTCCTTCCTAGCAGACAGACAGTATCTAGTTTGGGTCCAGTCTCCTTCCTAGCAGACAGACAGTATCTAGTTTGGGTCCAGTCTCCTTCCTAGCAGACAGACAGTATCTGGTTTGGATCCAGTCTGCTTCCTAGCAGACAGACAGTATCTAGTTTGGGTCCAGTCTCCTCCCTAGCAGACAGACAGTATCTAGTTTGGGTCCAGTCTCCTTCCTAGCAGACAGACAGTATCTAGTTTGGGTCCAGTCTCCTTCCTAGCAGATAGACAGTATCTAGTTTGGGTCCAGTCTCCTCCCTAGCAGACAGACAGTATCTAGTTTGGATCCAGTCTCCTTCCTAGCAGACAGACAGTATCTAGTTTGGGTCCAGTCTCCTTCCTAGCAGACAGACAGTATCTAGTTTGGGTCCAGTCTCCTTCCTAGCAGACAGACAGTATCTAGTTTGGGTCCAGTCTCCTTCCTAGCAGACATACAGTATCTAGTTTGGGTCCAGTCTCCTTCCTAGCAGACAGACAGTATCGAGTTTGGGTCCAGTCTCCTTCCTAGCAGACAGACAGTATCGAGTTTGGGTCCAGTCTCCTTCCTAGCAGACAGAGAGTATCTAGTTTGGGTCCAGTCTCCTCCCTAGCAGACAGACAGTATCTAGTTTGGGTCCAGTCTCCTTCCTAGCAGACAGACAGTATCGAGTTTGGGTCCAGTCTCCTTCCTAGCAGACAGTCAGTATCTAGTTTGGGTCCAGTCTCCTTCCTAGCAGACAGACAGTATCTAGTTTGGGTCCAGTCTCCTTCCTAGCAGACAGACAGTATCTAGTTTGGGTCCAGTCTCCTTCCTAGCAGACAGACAGTATCTAGTTTGGGTCCAGTCTCCTCCCTAGCAGACAGACAGTATCTAGTTTGGGTCCAGTCTCCTTCCTAGCAGACAGACAGTATCTAGTTTGGATCCAGTCTCCTTCCTATCAGACAGACAGTATCTAGTTTGGATCCGGTCTCCTTCCTAGCAGACAGACAGTATCTAGTTTGGGTCCAGTCTCCTCCCTAGCAGACAGACAGTATCTAGTTTGGGTCCAGTCTCCTCCCTAGCAGACAGCCAGTATCTGGTTTGGGTCCAGTCTCCTCCCTAGCAGACAGACAGTATCTAGTTTGGGTCCAGTCTCCTTCCTAGCAGACAGACAGTATCTGGTTTGGGTCCAGTCTCCTTCCTAGCAGACAGACAGTATCTAGTTTGGGTCCAGTCTCCTTCCTAGCAGACAGACAGTATCTAGTTTGGGTCCAGTCTCCTTCCTAGCAGACAGACAGTATCTGGTTTGGGTCCAGTCTCCTTCCTAGCAGACAGACAGTATCTGGTTTGGGTCCAGTCTCCTTCCTAGCAGACAGACAGTATCTGGTTTGGGTCCAGTCTCCTTCCTAGCAGACAGACAGTATCTGGTTTGGGTCCAGTCTCCTTCCTAGCAGACAGACAGTATCTAGTTTGGATCCAGTCTCCTTCCTAGCAGACAGACAGTATCTGGTTTGGGTCCAGTCTCCTTCCTAGCAGACAGACAGTATCTGGTTTGGGTCCAGTCTCCTTCCTAGCAGACAGACAGTATCTAGTTTGGATCCAGTCTCCTTCCTAGCAGACAGACAGTATCTGGTTTGGGTCCAGTCTCCTTCCTAGCAGACAGACAGCATCTAGTTTAGGTCCAGTCTCCTTCCTAGCAGACAGACAGCATCTAGTTTAGGGCCATCATTTCAAGTGTTCAGGCTGCTGAGCTGAACTTGTGGAGACGAGGGGGTCCTGACTGGGAGACTCATTTTAAATAAAGCCTGCAGTGGAGATGAGAGGTGGGGGTCCTGACTGGGGCCGGTCTGGTGGAGAGCCTTGTGTTATCACGTGGTGCAGAGCCACAGCCCAGTGCAACCCAGACCCTATGGGGGAGGTAGTCTGTTTCTTAGACACAGCTACGGTATGTTGCCAAATGGGACCCGGTGCCTTTTTATAGTGCTTTCCTGTTGACCAGGGCCCATAGTGACACAGCCCTAGTATATCCAGATCCCTTATTAATGTAAAGGACAGATGGACCAACACATAATTTATTAATGTAAAGTACAGATCGACCATCATTTATAAATGTAAAGGACAGATCGACCATCATTTATTAATGTAGAGGACAGATCGACCATCATTTATTAATATAGAGGACAGATCGACCATCATTTATTAATGTAGAGGACAGATCGACCATCATTTATTAATGTAGAGGACTGATCGACCATCATTTATTAATGTAGAGGACAGATCGACCATCATTTATTAATGTAGAGGACAGATCGACCATAATTTATTAATGTAGAGGACAGATCGACCATAATTTATTAATGTAGAGGACAGATCGACCATCATTTATAAATGTAGAGGACAGATCGACCATCATTTATTAATGTAGAGGACAGATCAACCATCATTTATTAATGTAGAGGACAGATCGACCATCATTTATAAATGTAGAGGACATATCGACCATCATTCATTAACGTAGAGGACAGATAGACCATCATTTATTAATGTAGAGGACAGATCGACCATCATTTATTAATGTAGAGGACAGATCGACCATCATTTATTAACGTAAAGGACAGATCGACCATCATTTATTAACATAGAGGACAGATCGACCATCATTTATTAACGTAGAGGACAGATCGACCATCATTTATTAACGTAAAGGACAGATCGACCATCATTTATTAACATAGAGGACAGATCGACCATCATTTATTAACGTAGAGGACAGATCGACCATCATTTATTCATGTAGAGGACAGATCGACCATCATTTATTCATGTAGAGGACAGATCGACCATCATTTATTAATGTAGAGGACAGATCGACCATCATTTATTAATGTAGAAGACTAAAGTATATCAGGAGAGTTGTGAGCGCAGGGGCTGAAAACGCTGTGGAGAGCATGGCAGCATATAACACTTGGTTTTAGTGGACGGTTAATGCATCCACCGAGCTGACTGAAGAACTCAGTGGAAATGAAGGCGGAGGGTCTTTATGAAGTGTTGAGGCCCAAATGGTCTGAGCAAAGACAGTAAGTCCGCTATGAAAAGAGGTAGAAACTGCGTCTCCGGTAGAAATCCCACGATCGCGCTTGTAGGCGATGTCATAGTGACGTTGGCGAACTAAAGAAGTCATCGGTGTCTAACGGTCGTCAGTGCAGGCCGTGAATACAAAAGGCACTCCTTCGATATATAAAGTTGTTTTTAACAAAAGTGAGAAGGTGTCAGTTTGTCACTTTCACGAGGTTGTAGTAATAACAAGTTCATCTACTTTAAGACATTGGATCGAATCTATATTGTTCCTTTAGATTTAGCAAAAATGAACAACTAAGGAATCATTTTGAACATCTCTCTCATTGACTTCTCAAACCCCATATCCCGGTCTGGTCTGCTTGGTCTGTTTTTTTCAAGCGTTCCCAGATGTCTTGCGATGTTGTGCCTCTGGGTTTAGAAACTCTTTGGTCATCCATGAAGCGTCTCGGAGTAGAGTGCTAATCCAGGATCAGGTCCCTCCTCTTATTCAATATGATTTAAAAGGGAAAACTGTTCCTAGATCAGCAGTCCTACTCTGAGGGACTGTGCACACTAAGGAGAAACAGACAATCACATCTCAAAGATGCTTTCTGTCTGTATACCTTCTGATCTGAAACCTCCGTAATTTGTGTTATTTTGTTTTATGCAAGGAGTTTGAATTCTGAGAATGTGGCCGTACTTTGAGCGTATTGAGTAATACAGCCCGCATGTATAATTTATCTCCGTCTGAAGAGTGAAATCAAACGTGGATGTTCTGGTGGTGAAGAAGAAGAACGTCAGTGAGTGGTGGGTAGTGGGTTGTGGGTAGTGGGTAGTGGGTGGTGGGTGGTGGGTGGTGGGTAGTGAGTTGTGGGTGGTGGGTAGTGGGTAGTGAGTTGTGGGTAGTGGGTAGTGAGTGGTGGGTAGTGGGTTGTGGGTAGTGGGAGGTGGGTAGTGGGTAGTGAGTGGTGGGTTGTGGGTAGTGGGTGGTGGGTAGTGAGTTGTGGGTGGTGGGTAGTGGGTGGTGGGTAGTGAGTTGTGGGTGGTAGGTAGTGGGTAGTGGGTAGTGAGTTGTGGGTGGTGGGTGGTGGGTTGTGGGTAGTGGGTGGTGGGTAGTGAGTTGTGGGTGGTGGGTAGTGAGTTGTGGGTAGTGGGTTGTGGGTAGTGGGTTGTGGGTAGTGGGTTGTGGGTAGTGGGTGGTGGGTAGTGGGTAGTGGGTAGTGAGTTGTGGGTGGTGGATGGTGGGTAGTGGGTGGTGGGTGGTGGGTGGTGGGTTGTGGGTGGTGGGTAGTGGGTAGTGGGTGGTGGGTAGTGGGTGGTGGGTAGTGAGTTGTGGGTGGTGGGTAGTGGGTGGTGGGTAGTGGGTGGTGGGTGGTGGGTAGTGAGTTGTGTGTGGTGGATGGAGGGTAGTGGGTGGTGGGTGGTGGGTAGTGGGATGTGGGATGTGGGTAGTGAGTTATGGGTGGTGGGTAGTGGGTGGTGGGTAGTGGGTTGTGGGTAGTGGGTGGTGGGTAGTGGGTGGTGCGTAGTGGGTTGTGGGTAGTGGGTAGTGGGTGGTGGGTTGTGGGTAGTGGGTAGTGGTGGTGGGTGGTGGGTGGTGGGTGGTGGGTAGTGGGTAGTGGGTTGTGGGTAGTGGGTAGTGGGTAGTGGGTGGTGGGTGGTGGGTAGTGGGTTGTGGGTGGTGGGTAGTGGGTTGTGGGTAGTGGGTGGTGGGTAGTGAGTTGTGGGTGGTGGGTGGTGGGTAGTGGGTAGTGGGTGGTGGGTGGTGGGTAGTGGGTTGTGGGTAGTGGGTTGTGGGTGGTGGGTAGTGGATTGTGGGTGGTGGGTAGTGGGTAGTGGGTGGTGGGTTGTGGGTAGTGGGTAGTGGATTGTGGGTGCTGGGTTGTGGGTGGTGGGTAGTGGGTTGTGGGTAGTGGGTGGTGGTGGGTGGGTGGGGTGGTGGGTGGTGAGTAGTGGGTTGTGGGTAGTGAGTAGTGGGTTGTGGTGGTGGGTTGTGGGTAGTGAGTAGTGGGTAGTGGGTTGTGGTAGTGGGTTGTGGGTGGTGGGTTGTGGGTAGTGGGTGGTGGGTAGTGAGTAGTGGGTGGTGGGTAGTGGGTAGTGAGTAGTGGGTAGTGGGTGGTGGGTAGTGGGTGGTGGGTAGTGGGTAGTGGGTTGTGGGTAGTGGGTGGTGGGTAGTGGGTAGTGGGTGGTGGGTTGTGGGTAGTGGGTTGTGGGTAGTGGGTGGTGAGTAGTGGGTTGTGGGTAGTGGGTAGTGGGTTGTGGTTGTGGGTAGTGGGTGGTGGGTTGTGGGTAGTGGGTGGTGGGTAGTGGGTAGTGAGTGGTGGGTAGTGGGTAGTGGGTTGTGGTAGTGGGTAGTGGGTTGTGGGTTGTGTTAGTGGGTTGTGGGTAGTGGGTAGTGGGTGTTGGGTTGTGGGTAGTGGGTAGTGGGTAGTGGGTTGTGGGTAGTGAGTAGTGGGTTGTGGTAGTGGGTAGTGGGTAGTGGGTAGTGAGTAGTGGGTTGTGGGTAGTGAGTAGTGGGTTGTGGGTAGTGGGTGGTGGGTAGTGGGTAGTGAGTAGTGGGTTGTGGTAGTGGGTGGTGGGTTGTGGGTAGTGGGTAGTGGGTAGTGGGTAGTGGGTAGTGAGTAGTGGGTTGTGGGTAGTGGGTTGTGGTAGTGGGTGGTGGGTTGTGGGTAGTGGGTGGTGGTAGCACCTTTCATGCAGAAAGAATGTTAAATGAGTTGTCAGAGAGGAAGCTTCTCGGTCTTCTCTTCTCCTACCTTGCTGCCTGGGCTGTGTTGTACAGACCTGGGTTCAAATACTATTGGAAATCATTTAAAATGCTGTATCTGTGCTTGTTGCAATGGAACCCATGACAATTTTTTTTTTAAAGTGCAAACTACGCCCGTTTGTCATTCAAAGGATTTGAAAGATTTCACATAGTATTTGAACCCAGGGCTAGTGCTGTGCGGAGGATGGCGAAGCATCTGGCTCTGACTTCTCTGTCTGGTGAAAGTTGAGGAGGGTTTTCAGCTTGCGGATCAGCTGTTTCTTAAAGTCTGTTTTCGGCTCAACCAACCCACCGCTTATTGCGGAAGTGTGCGTCTTTTGCCAACTCTCAGAGCCTCCAGAAACATTCTAAAGGGTCTTTGTTGGAGTGGTTCACAGATTATCCTGCTAACCCTCTGCCTTCACAGATTATCCTGCTAACCCTTTATTAACGTAGATGACAGATCGACCATCATTTATTAATGTAGAGGACAGATCGACCATCATTTATTAATGTAGAGGACAGATCGACCATCATTTATTAATATAGAGGACAGATCGACCATCATTTATTAATGTAGAGGACAGATCCCAAATGTCACCCTATTCCCTACATAGTGCACTACTTTAGACCAGGATCCTATGGCTCCATATTCCCTATATAGTGCACTACTTTAGACCAGGACCCTATTGCACCCTATTCCCTATATAGTGCACTACTTTAGACCAGGACCCTATGGCTCCATATTCCCTATATAGTGCACTACTTTAGACCAGGACCCTATGGCACCCTATTCCCTACATAGTGCACTACTTTTGGCCAGTTCCCACAATCAACGGTAGTGCACTATAAAGGAAATTGTCCCGCTCTTAGAGAGCCTGTTTATGTCTCTATTTGGTTAGGTCAGGGTGTGATCATAGCCTGTCACACTCTGACCTTAGAGAGCCTGTTTATGTCTCTATTTGGTTAGGTCAGGGTGTGATCATAGCCTGTCACACTCTGACCTTAGAGAGCCTGTTTATGTCTCTATTTGGTTAGGTCAGGGTGTGATCATAGCCTGTCACACTCTGACCTTAGAGAGCCTGTTTATGTCTCTATTTGGTTAGGTCAGGGTGTG
The DNA here is from genome assembly GCF_021184085.1 of Oncorhynchus gorbuscha. Lineage (NCBI taxonomy): Eukaryota > Metazoa > Chordata > Actinopteri > Salmoniformes > Salmonidae > Oncorhynchus > Oncorhynchus gorbuscha. Next base: position 4,164,210 of record NC_060187.1, on the reverse strand, counting down.
ATCATAGCCTGTCACACTCTGACCTTAGAGAGCCTGTTTATGTCTCTATTTGGCTAGGTCAGGGTGTGATCATAGCCTGTCACACTCTGACCTTAGAGAGCCTGTTTATGTCTCTATTTGGTTAGGTCAGGGTGTGATCATAGCCTGTCACACTCTGACCTTAGAGAGCCTGTTTATGTCTCTATTTGGTTAGGTCAGGGTGTGATCATAGCCTGTCACACTCTGACCTTAGAGAGCCTGTTTATGTCTCTATCTGGTTAGGTCAGGGTGTGATCATAGCCTGTCACACTCTGACCTTAGAGAGCCTGTTTATGTCTCTATTTGGTTAGGTCAGGGTGTGATCATAGCCTGTCACACTCTGACCTTAGAGAGCCTGTTTATGTCTCTATTTGGTTAGGTCAGGGTGTGATCATAGCCTGTCACACTCTGACCTTAGAGAGCCTGTTTATGTCTCTATTTGGTTAGGTCAGGGTGTGATCATAGCCTGTCACACTCTGACCTTAGAGAGCCTGTTTATGTCTCTATTTGGTTAGGTCAGGGTGTGATCATAGCCTGTCACACTCTGACCTTAGAGAGCCTGTTTATGTCTCTATTTGGCTAGGTCAGGGTGTGATCATAGCCTGTCACACTCTGACCTTAGAGAGCCTGTTTATGTCTCTATTTGGTTAGGTCAGGGTGTGATCATAGCCTGTCACACTCTGACCTTAGAGAGGCTGTTTATGTCTCTATCTGGTTAGGTCAGGGTGTGATCATAGCCTGTCACACTCTGACCTTAGAGAGCCTGTTTATGTCTCTATCTGGTTAGGTCAGGGTGTGATCATAGCCTGTCACACTCTGACCTTAGAGAGCCTGTTTATGTCTCTATTTGGTTAGGTCAGGGTGTGATCATAGCCTGTCACACTCTGACCTTAGAGAGCCTGTTTATGTCTCTATCTGTGCAGACACAGGACTTGTAGTGTGATATCCAAAATCCAATTGTTGTGAGGTAATCAATCCCATTTTGCTCGGTTGGTTTCACCTTAAACAAACAGATGGGAATACGTTTGATAGAAGCACCGGCATCTCTGTCTCTAAAACAAGGTCACTGAACCCAAAGAAAGCACCGGCATCTCTGTCTCTAAAACAAGGTCACTGAACCCAAAGAAAGCACCGGCATCTCTGTCTCTAAAACAAGGTCACTGAACCCAAAGAAAGCACCGGCATCTCTGTCTCTAAAACAAGGTCACTGAACCCAAAGAAAGTGTCAAATGACAGCATTTGATATACATTCACCGGACAGTTTATTAGGTACACCTTCACGAAAATGGATCGCTCCTACAGTCAGTGAGTCACTTGCTATATAAAGCAGGCAGACAGGCATTGAGGGGTTCAGTTAGAATGGGCCAAACGAATGGCCTACGCAACTTTGAGGTGTGATATTTAATTTTTTAATTTTACCTTTATTTTACTAGGCAAGTCAGTTAAGAACAAATTCTTATTTTCAATGACAGCCTAGGAACAGTGGTTTAATTGCCTGTTCAGGGGCAGAACGACAGATTTGTACCTTGTCAGCTCGGGGATTTGAACTTGCAACCTTTCAGTTACTAGTCCAACACTCTAACATTTACATTTACATACTAGGCTACCCTGCCGCCTCTACACTCTAACCACTAGGCTACCCTGCCGCCTCTACACTCTAACCACTAGGCTACCCTGCCTCCTCTACACTAACCACTAGACTACCCTGCCTCCTCTACACTCTGACCACTAGGCTACCCTGCCACCTCTACACTAACCACTAGGCCACCCTGCCACCTCTACACTCTAACCACTAGGCTACCCTGCCTCCTCTACACTAACCACTAGGCTACCCTGCCTCCTCTACACTCTAACCACTAGGCTACCTGCCTCCTCTACACTCTAACCACTAGGCTACCCTGCCACCTCTACACTCTAACCACTAGGCTACCCTGCCACCTCTACACTCTAACCACTAGGCTACCCTGCCACCTCTACACTCTAACCACTAGGCTACCCTGCCGCCTCTACACTCTAACCACTAGACTACCCTGCCTCCTCTACACTCTGACCACTAGGCTACCCTGCCACCTCTACACTCTAACCACTAGGCTACCCTGCCGTCCCGGCATCAGCTCAGTCCTGTGGGCGACATTGATGAGAGGTCGAAGGAGAATGGCAAAAATGGTGTAAGCTAACAGGCGAGCCACGGGCAGACAAATAACAGCGCAGTACAACAGTGGTGTGCAGAATGGCATTTCGGGAACGCACAATTTGTCGATCCTTGTCACTGATTGGCTATTACAGCAGACGACCACACTGGGTTCCACTCCTATCAGCTAAAAACAAGAAGAAGAGTCTCCAGTGGACACACCAACACTGAACTATTGAGGAGTAGAAAATCTGCCTGGAACATGACAGCGAGTTCAGTTTACTTTAGTACTTGAGAGTAAATATAAATATACTGTACTTATAAAAATCAGAAAACCAGTCAGTATCTGGTGTGACCACCATTTGCCTGATGAAAACCAGTCAGTATCTGGTGTGACCACCATTTGCCTGATGAAAACCAGTCATTATCTGGTGTGTCCACCATTTGCCTGATGAAAACCAGTCAGTATCTGGTGTGACCACCATTTGCCTGATGAAAACCAGTCATTATCTGGTGTGTCCACCATTTGCCTGATGAAAACCAGTCATTATCTGGTGTGTCCACCATTTGCCTGATGAAAACCAGTCAGTATCTGGTGTGACCACCATTTGCCTGATGAAAACCAGTCAGTATCTGGTGTGACCACCATTTGCCTGATGAAAACCAGTCAGTATCTGGTGTGACCACCATTTGCCTCATGAAAACCAGTCAGTATCTGGTGTGACCACCATTTGCCTCATGAAAACCAGTCAGATCTGGTGTGACCACCATTTGCCTGATGAAAACCAGTCAGTATCTGGTGTGACCACCATTTGCCTGATGAAAACCAGTCAGTATCTGGTGTGACCACCATTTGCCTGATGAAAACCAGTCAGTATCTGGTGTGACCACCATTTGCCTGATGAAAACCAGTCAGTATCTGGTGTGACCACCATTTGCCTGATGAAAACCAGTCAGTATCTGGTGTGACCACCATTTGCCTGATGAAAACCAGTCAGTATCTGGTGTGACCACCATTTGCCTGATGAAAACCAGTCAGTATCTGGTGTGACCACCATTTGCCTGATGAAAACCAGTCAGTATCTGGTGTGACCACCATTTGCCTGATGAAAACCAGTCAGTATCTGGTGTGACCACCATTTGCCTAATGAAAACCAGTCAGTATCTGGTGTGACCACCATTTGCCTGATGAAAACCAGTCAGTATCTGGTGTGACCACCATTTGCCTGATGAAAACCAGTCAGTATCTGGTGTGACCACCATTTGCCTGATGAAAACCAGTCAGTATCTGGTGTGACCACCATTTGCCTCATGAAAACCAGTCAGTATCTGGTGTGACCACCATTTGCCTTATGAAAACCAGTCAGTAAAACCACCATTTGCCTGATGAAAACCAGTCAGTATCTGGTGTGACCACCATTTGCCTGATGAAAACCAGTCAGTATCTGGTGTGACCACCATTTGCCTGATGAAAACCAGTCAGTATCTGGTGTGACCACCATTTGCCTGATGAAAACCAGTCAGTATCTGGTGTGACCACCATTTGCCTGATGAAAACCAGTCAGTATCTGGTGTGACCACCATTTGCCTAATGAAAACCAGTCAGTATCTGGTGTGACCACCATTTGCCTCATGAAAACCAGTCAGTATCTGGTGTGACCACCATTTGCCTGATGAAAACCAGTCAGTATCTGGTGTGACCACCATTTGCCTGATGAAAACCAGTCAGTATCTGGTGTGACCACCATTTGCCTGATGAAAACCAGTCAGTATCTGGTGTGACCACCATTTGCCTGATGAAAACCAGTCAGTATCTGGTGTGACCACCATTTGCCTGATGAAAACCAGTCAGTATCTGGTGTGACCACCATTTGCCTGATGAAAACCAGTCAGTATCTGGTGTGACCACCATTTGCCTGATGAAAACCAGTCAGTATCTGGTGTGACCACCATTTGCCTGATGAAAACCAGTCAGTATCTGGTGTGACCACCATTTGCCTGATGAAAACCAGTCAGTATCTGGTGTGACCACCATTTGCCTGATGAAAACCAGTCAGTATCTGGTGTGACCACCATTTGCCTGATGAAAACCAGTCAGTATCTGGTGTGACCACCATTTGCCTGATGAAAACCAGTCAGTATCTGGTGTGACCACCATTTGCCTGATGAAAACCAGTCAGTATCTGGTGTGACCACCATTTGCCTGATGAAAACCAGTCAGTATCTGGTGTGACCACCATTTGCCTAATGAAAACCAGTCAGTATCTGGTGTGACCACCATTTGCCTGATGAAAACCAGTCAGTATCTGGTGTGACCACCATTTGCCTGATGAAAACCAGTCAGTATCTGGTGTGACCACCATTTGCCTGATGAAAACCAGTCAGTATCTGGTGTGACCACCATTTGCCTGATGAAAACCAGTCAATATCTGGTGTGACCACCATTTGCCTGATGAAAACCAGTCAGTATCTGGTGTGACCATTTGCCTCATGCAGCGTGACACATCTCTTTCACATAGAGTTGATCAGGCTGTTCATTGTGGCCTGTGGAATGTTGACCCACTCCTCTTCAATGGCTGTGTGACGTTGCTGGATATTGGCGGGAACTGGAACACGCTGTCGTACACGTCAATCCAGAGCATCCCAAACATGCTCAATGGGTGACATGTCTGGTGAGTATGCAGGCCATGGAAGAACTGGGACATTTTCAGCCTCCAGGAATTGTGTACACATTCTTGCGACATGGGGCTGTGCATTATCATGCTGAAACAGGAAGTGATGGCGGCGGTTGGATGGTATAAAAATGGACTTGAGGATCTTGTCACGGTATCTTTGTGCATTCAAATTGCCATTGATAAAAATACATTGTTTTCGTTGTCTGTAGCTTATGCCTGCCCATATCATAATCCCACCTCCACCATGGGGCACTCTGTTCACAACGCTGACATCAGCAAACCGTTCGCCAACACACAACGCCATACACGCTGTCTGCCCGGTACTGTTGAAACTGGGATTAACCCGTGAAGAGCACACTTCTCCAGCGTGCCAGTGGCCATTGAAGGTGAGCATTTGCCCCCTGAAGTCGGTTACAACGACGAACTGCAGTCAGGTCAAGACCCCGGTGAGGACGAGGAGCACACAGATGAGCTTCCCTGAGACGGTTTCTGACAGTTTGTGCAGAAATCTCCACATCTCAGTTGTGCAAATCAACAGTTTCATCAGCTGTCCAGGTGGCTGGTCTGAGATGATCCCGCAGGTGAAGAAGCCAGATGTGGAGCTCCTGGGATGGCGTGGTTACACGTGGTCTGTGGTTGAGGAGGTCCTGGGTTGGTGTGGTTACACGTGGTCTGTGGTTGAGGAGGTCCTGGGCTGGCGTGGTTACACGTGGTCTGTGGTTGTGAGGCCAGTTGGATGTACTGCCAAATTCTCCAAAATGACATTGGAGGCGGCTTATGGTAGAGAAAAGAACAGAGCAGCACACAGTGTTTTTGACTGGTTCCCCTGTCCTTCACATCTATAACAGTGTTTTTGACTGGTTCCCCTGTCCT
>NC_060187.1:4116013-4156013 GCF_021184085.1 Oncorhynchus gorbuscha | reverse complement strand
TGGTTAAAGTGACTATGCAATAATGATGAACAGAGAGTAGCAGTAGCGTAAAAGAGGGGTTGGTAGGTGGTGGGTGGCAGGACACAATGCAGATAGCCCGGTTAGCCAATGTGGGGGGGCTCTGGTTGGTCGGCCCAGTTGAGGTAGTATGTACATGAATGTATACTTAAAGTGGCTATGCAGATATGATAAACAGAGAGTAGCAGCAGCGTAAAAGAGGGCTTGGGGGGGGGGACACTATGCAAATAGTGCGGGTAGCCATTTGATTGTAAATTGTAAATAAGAATTTGTTCTTAACTGACTTGCCTAGTTAAATAAAGGTTAAATAAAAAAAATAGTGCACTAAATTGGGAATAGGGTGCCATTTGCGATGTTCTCCAACACACTTCCTACAGGGAAAGTAGAGAGCGATTGCTAATCTCTCTCTTTAATGAGTTCTGTTCTAGGTTTGGTTGCTATAACACATATACACAGTATACTGTTTTAAAAAATACCAAAAAACATTATGATTTCCTACACCGTAAAAAAAAAAAAAGGTTGGGAGGTGCTACGCCAATGCTTATAACTACATTTACATTTACATTTAAGTCATTTAGCAGAAGTTAACTATCTAAGATCTGGCAAATGACATTCAGCTTAGGACTCTGGCTTGGACCGTATTCCGATTGTTATCCCTTCATACCAACCTTGTGCCCTACTGGGATATTGGTAATAACGGCACTGAACACAACAGTTACTGTTTTCAAACCTGACTGAGGTTCCAACATAATCCAAAGTTTAGCAATGCTAACAATTACATGTAAAATCCCATAGAGAATGCTAAATAAATGCTAACGAGCGTATTGCGAACATTTTATACAGTCTCTGACCTAAACTATACAAAAAACTCACGAACAAAAACAAATATTCGACAGCAATGCTTCTCTGCTGTTACCAAGCCAACCTTGATTTTGGAAGAACCGTAGCTATATCGCTAACTAGCTACTAAATTAGCAAACCAAATGCACAACTGCAGAGCGTTTTTGTGGACAGTTAACTTAATAGTTATAATATATCTAGCTGGTAAACATTTTAGTTGTGAATTCCGTACTGCAACTAGATCACCTGGCACCTGCTGCACAACAATGAGAGACTCACACGGCTCCGGTCTCTCGTCGTTGTGTACTTGTAAACAAACATCACGTGACTGGGGAGTACTGGTAAGCTTCATAATGAAACACTGTGGCATATTCAAATGTATAATTTTTCTTCTTCTAAGAAATAGTTTCAACTCATTTGAAAAATCATTTGAAAAATGTGTCCAATGGCATTTTCCAAATACCTCGGTGTATGGTATATACGGTTTTCCGCACACGCTTCGCTCCAATTATGAATTTGGTTTGATAACTTGCTAGTTAAGGGGCTAGATGGCAAGATTAAGGTTAAAGCAGACAGACACATTCCCTCCTGGATCAACTTACTTTTATAACATAGCCTGCTGACCAAATTTATTGGTGCTATTTTTTGTGTGTGTGTGTGGGGGGGGTAGCGGGAATAGCGCCCCTTGTGTGCACTGACGGTAATACCGTATACCCCTGTATGGTACTGGAACGGTGTGAAGGTATTAACATCTACGGTTTCTGTGTCCCACCCCCGCGGGACGGTTCATGTAACGTAAGCTAATGTGATTAGCATGAGGTTGTAAGTAACAAAAACATTTCCCAGGACATAGACATATCTGATATTGGACAGAAAGCTTACATTCATGTTAATCTAACTGCACTGTCCAATTTACAGTAGCTATTACAGTGAAATAATACCATGCTATGGTTTGAGGAGAGTGCACAATTATGAACTTGATTAGGCACCAATTAGGCACATTTGGGCAGTCTTGATGAATTTTTTTGAACATAAATACAATGGTTCATTGGATCAGTCTAACATTTTGCACATACACTGCCTCCATCTAGTGGACAAAATCTAAATTGCGCCTGGGCTGGAATAATACATTATGGCCTTTCTCTTGCATTTCAAAGATGATTGTACACTTTTTAATTAAAAAACATATTTTACCAGATCTAATGTGTTATATTCTCCTAAATTAATTTCACATTTCCACGAACTTCAAAAGTGTTTCCCCTTCAGTCAGTTAGATTTGGGTATGTAAGTTTAGGTCCTGAGCTACAGGCAGTTAGATTTGGGTATGTTATTTTAGGTCCTGAGCTACAGGCAGTTAGATTTGGGTATGTTATTTTAGGTCCTGAGCTACAGTCAGTTAGATTTGGGTATGTTATTTTAGGTCCTGAGCTACAGGCAGTTAGATTTGGGTATGTTATTTTAGGTCCTGAGCTACAGGCAGTTAGATTTGGGTATGTCATTTTAGGTCCTGAGCTACAGGCAGTTAGATTTGGGTATGTTATTTTAGGTCCTGAGCTACAGGAAGTTAGATTTGGGTCTGTTATTTTAGGTCCTGAGCTACAGGCAGTTAGATTTGGGTATGTTATTTTAGGTCCTGAGCTACAGGCAGTTAGATTTGGGTATGTTATTTTAGGTCCTGAGCTACAGGCAGTTAGATTTGGGTATGTAATTTTAGGTCCTGAGCTACAGGCAGTTAGATTTGGGTATGTTATTTTAGGTCCTGAGTTACAGGCAGTTAGATTTGGGTATGTAATTTTAGGTCCTGAGCTACAGGCAGTTAGATTTGGGTATGTTATTTTAGGTCCTGAGCTACAGGCAGTTAGATTTGGGTATGTTATTTTAGGTCCTGAGCTACAGTCAGTTAGATTTGGGTATGTTATTTTAGGTCCTGAGCTACAGGCAGTTAGATTTGGGTATGTTATTTTAGGTCCTGAGCTACAGGCAGTTAGATTTGGGTATGTTATTTTAGGAGAAAATGGAAGGAAAAAAATGGTCCGATCCTTAAGAGGCTATTAAGGCCCCCTGCACCTCTGGTTAAATGCAGAAGACACATCGCAGTTGAAATAATTCCCTTATCCTATTCTGTTCTTTTTTTGACATGTGTGGTTCAGTCTGGGTTCTAAGTGGTTTTTAATGTAAATGCTTTGAATGGATGTCGAATGGGTGGGATGGGAGAATGTCTGCATCCCAAATTACACCCTAGGAGAGGAGGAGAGAGAAGAGATGGGGAGGGGAGAGAAGAGATGGGGAGGGGGAGGGGAGTGGAGAGATGGGGAGGGGAGGGGAGGAGAAGGAGGGGAGGGGAGAGATGGGGAGGGGAGAGAAGAGAGGGGAGAGGAGAGATGGGGAGGGGAGAGAAGGGATGGGGAGTGGAGAGAAGAGATGAGGAGGGGAGGGGAGGGGAGAGGAGAGGAGAGATGGGGAGGGGGAGGGGAGGGGATAGGAGGAGAGGAAAGAAGAGATGGGGAGGGGAGAGAAGAGATGGAGGGGAGGGGAGAGGAGAGATGGGTTGGGGAGAGAAGGGATGGGGAGGGGAGGGGAGAGGAGAGATGGAGAGGAGAGATGGGGAGGAGAGGGGAGGGGAGAGAAGAGATGGGGAGTGGAGAGAAGAGATGAGGAGGGGAGGGGAGGGGAGAGGAGAGATGGGGAGGGAGAGGAGAGGAGAGGAGAGGAGGGAGAGAAGAGATGGGGAGTGGAGAGAAGAGATGGAGGGGAGAGATGGGGAGTAGGGGATGGGAGAGGAGAGATGGTGAGGGGAGGGGAGAGGAGAGGAGGGAACCCTGCTACTGCTCTAGAAGAAAGCTGTCTGTCACTCAGCCCAGCGTGAGACGTAGCAGGACCCCCTCAGTATTTACTATTCCCTCAGCCGTGTGTGTGTGTGTGTGTGTGTGTGTGTGTGTGTGTGTGTGTGTGTGTGTGTGTGTGTGTGTGTGTGTGTGTGTGTGTGTGTGTGTGTGTGTGTGTGTGTGTGTGTGTGTGTGTGTGTGTGTGTGTGTGTGTGTGTGTGTGTGTGTGTGTGTGTGTGTGTGTGTGTGTGTGTACTTCCCTCTGCCTCTCTGGGCTCTGCAGATGAGCCCTATTCACAGAGCTGCTTGACCTTGCAGTCTCTCCAGCTTAGTCTGCTCTTACCTGGGCTTACTCCTACACCCTTCACCCCAGAACACCTCCAGCCTTCCACCCCTTCTCCCTCCACTACACCCTCCTTTTATTTATTTGATTTTATTGAACCATTATTTTACCAGGTAAGTTGACTGAGAACACATTCTCATTTACATCAACGACATGGGGGTGCCTCCACCCCTCTACCGTTCCATCCCTCTACCCTTCCACCCCTCTACCCCTCCACCCCTCTACCCCTCCACCCCTGATACCCACGAAGCATCGTTAAAGCCACGGCCCTTTGCAGAGCAAGGGAAACCACTACTTCAAGGTATCAAAGCAAGTGACGTCACCGATTGAAACGCTAGTAGCACGCACCCGCTAACTAGCTAGCCATTTCACATCGGTTACGCATAAATCCTCCCTGCTACTTCCTCTTCTTCTCTTCTTTTTTCAAGTTCTATTCTCTCCTTTCTTTCATGGCATAAATCCTTTATTGTCAACAGATAGATGAGTTATTTACAAATAAACAATCTGAATGTACGTGCCCATTTAAACCTCTGTAAATCCATTCAACAGTGGCCTATCAACTTGAAACTCATCTCTATCATGGACATCCCTGAGATGAACCTCATTGAATGTGGTATAATGTGATATTTAAAAAAAACTATGAAACCGTTAACAACTCTTTCTTTCATCTTCTCCTCAAACTATTAACAACTACTCATTTTATCTTGTCCTCATGAACCATATGTCAGATTCACTCCAGATGTTGTATTCCAACTAATGATTGCACATGAAGATAGTTCCTACATGATAGAGTGCTTGCTTTATTATCTAACTGATCTTGTGTCTTTTCTATCATCCTGTGAACCCCGTTCATTGCTCCTCACAGCATATATTTTAGTCCTATTATACACATGCAGCTTAATCAGAGGCACAGAGAGGCTGTGTCCCAAATGGCACCCTATTCTCTATATTGTGTTCTGCCGTTGACCAGATAGGGACACACGCAGAGACAGGTGGGGTCTCTACATCTGGTCTGGTGACCGCTCCCTAATTACAGGGTATCTATACGTTAATGAAGTCGTTGCCTTTCTTTCTGTGGCACTTCAAACAGGCTGAGGAGGTGTTCTGCGGGGAGCTAGCATTACAATGCTACGGCAGGGGTTAGCACTCAGTGCGTGTGAATCTGTGTGTTTGACTCAGTGTGTGTGAATCTGTGTGTTTGACTCAGTGTGTGTGAATCTGTGTGTTTGACTCAGTGTGTGTGAATCTGTGTGTTTGACTCAGTGTGTGTGAATCTGTGTGTTTGACTCAGTGTGTGTGAATCTATGTGTTTGACTCAGTGTGTTTGACTCAGTGTGTGAATCTATGTGTTTGACTCAGTGTGTGAATCTATGTGTTTGACTCAGTGCGTGTGAATCTGTGTGTTTGACTCAGTGCGTGTGAATCTGTGTTTTTGACTCAGTGTGTGTGAATCTGTGTGTTTGACTCAGTGTGTGTGAATCTATGTGTTTGACTCAATGTGTGTGAATCTGTGTGTTTGACTCAGTGTGTGTGAATCTGTGTGTTTGACTCAGTGTGTGTGAATCTGTGTGTTTGACTCAGTGTGTGTGAATCTATGTGTTTGACTCAGTGTGTTTGACTCAGTGCGTGTGAATCTATGTGTTTGACTCAATGTGTGTGAATCTATGTGTTTGACTCAATGTGTGTGAATCTATGTGTTTGACTCAGTGTGTGTGAATCTGTGTGTTTGATTCAATGTGTGTGAATCTATGTGTTTGACTCAGTGCGTGTGAATCTATGTGTTTGACTCAGTGCGTGTGAATCTGTGTGTTTGACTCAGTGTGTGTGAATCTATGTGTTTGACTCAGTGTGTGTGAATCTATGTGTTTGACTCAGTGTGTGTGAATCTATGTGTTTGACTCAGTGCGTGTAATGAAAGCCTGCTGATTGCACTCGCCTACATCGTTCCAACACCAACAGGGCTCTCGCTGTGTAAAACGGTTTCATCTTGACATTTGGTTCAGATCAATACAACTTCTTCTTCAGGGCCTGAAACATATTGATCCACATGAATGTCTAATTCGTGTGGAGACGTGATTTTTCCTCCATCTGACTGAGGCCCCTTTTCTATGCAGTGTCGTCACATTCAGTTGTGAGGCACACGACCTCGGTTCCAACCAGCTGACTTGGGGGATCTGAAGCAGAATGCTGATTGGCCTGAAAGCAGGAAAGTAATCTGCATGTATGCTAACGAGTCTCCCTTGTGGTAGCTTATAACGTCTGTCTAAACTGGGCATTGTTTTGTCGGGTACTCTTAAGTAAGGCGTAATCACGCGTTCGGATAATGACCGAGCTGCCTGCTGACACATATGCATTTTTAATGATCTAGGTTAAGAATGAACCTTGATTTAAATCCTTCTGTGTTTAGTTTGTTCCTTTTTGTCATTCACATCCATAATCAGATTTCAAAACAAATGTCCCTGGCCATCGCTCTGGGAGAACCTAATAATCTTTATTCTACAGTATATACCAATTTGTAAGTCGCTCTGGATAAGAGCGTCTGCTAAACGACTAAATGTAAATGTAATGTATATTTATTATCAAATCTAGTCTTGTCACTCTCCAGTCCACCTGTCCCTCATTCCCTCACAGTAGCTAATTATCTCTGTGTCACATAATTACAGACAGGCAGCACTGACCACTACTACTGCACGATATGACAACAGCAAAGCTGTGAATCCTATTGTTATTCTTAGATACATGTAAAAAATAAAATAATTGACACGGTCAAATAACTGAAGCATGTATTGGCAACCCTTTTTTTCCCTCAATAATGGCACACAGAAAGTAGAGGCCACGAGTAATATCACAGATTGGTCTATAGGTGGCGCTATTATAAGCAGACATCCCAAGAATATTGCTGAACTGAACTGAAACCTTCATATCCACTGTGTCTTTCCTCATGAAGAACACATGTGCCTGTCAGGATAGATTTTCCTCCAAACCTTTGAAAAACATCTCCAAATCACACCAATTATGTATGAAGGTATATCTCATTTATTATTCTATTTTATCTTTATTTAACCAGGCAAGTCAGTTAAGAACAAATTCTTCAATGACGGCTGTTTTTTGGCTATTTCTGTTATGCTGGTGAATGAGGACCCAAAAGCGACTTAACAGAAACAGAGTCTTTATTCCAGTCTTTAACAAAAAACGATAATCCTGGAAATTATCTCAGGAAAATACAAACAGGAAAACTGAAATCCTCTCGTCAGTAGAGAGGAACGACTGGAGACGCGACCACAGACTGCAGGTCGCTTCGGGAAGGCGCAGGCCGTAGCTGACATAGACACCTGCTCACACGCAGCATCTGAAGAAGGCAAAAACACGACGGAACAAGAACACAGCACAGCAAACATCAAACAATGATCCGACAAGGACAGAAGCGGAAAACAGAGGGAGAAATAGGGACTCTAATCAGAGGGCAAAATAGGGGACAGGTGTGAAAGAGTAAATGAGGTAGTTAGGAGAATGAGGAACAGCTGGGAGCAGGAACGGAACGATAGAGAGAGAGAGAGAGAGAGGGAGAGAGGGAGGGAGAGAGAGAGGGATAGAAAGAGGGAAAGAACCTAATAAGACCAGCAGGGGGAAACGAACAGAAGGGGAAGCACAAGGACAAGACATGACAATATATGACAAAACATGACAATTTCAGCCACACCCCTTGCTGACAGGTGTATAAAATCAAGCACACAGCCATGCAATCTCCATAGACAAACATTGGCAGCAGAATTGCCTTACTGAAGAGCTCAGTGACTTTCAACGTGGCACCGTCATATGATGCCACCTTTCCAACAAGTCAATCTGTCAAATTTCTGGTCTGCTAGAGCTGCACCCCGTCAACTGTAAGTGCTGTTATTGTGAAGTGGAAATGTCTAGGAGCAACAACGGCTCAGCCACAAAGTGGTAGGCCACACAAGTTCACAGATGTATCACTAAAAGCCATGATGTTCATCAGTCCACGGTAAGACAAATTGTCTATAAATGGAGAAAGTTCAGCACTGTTGCTACTCCTGCAAAGATGACTGCAAGAGCACTGCGTAGAATGTTCAATGAGGTTAAGAAGAATCCTAGAGTGTCAGCTAAAGACTTACATAAATCTCTGGAACATGCTAACATCTCTGGAACATGCTAACATCTCTGGAACATGCTAACATCTCTGGAACATGCTAACATCTCTGTTGACAAGTCTACGATGCATTAAACACTAAACAAGAATGGTGTTCATGAGAGGACACCACGGAAGAAGCCACTGCTGTCCAAAAAAAAACATTGCTGCACGTCTGAAGTTTGAAGAGTGAACCCGGATGTTCCACAGTGCTACTGGCAAAATATTCTGCGGACAGATGAAACTACAGTTGAGTTGTTTGGAAGGAACACACAACACTATGTGTGTGTAAAAAAAGGCACAGCACACCAACATCAACACCTCATCCCAACTGTAAAGTATGGTGGAGGTAGCATCATGGTTTGGGGCTGCTTTGGTGCCTTTAGCCTAACATTCTCCTGCAAAAGGTCTTGATATCTGTCCTCCGAATGAAGCTCAACATAAGTTAAGTGATGCAACAGGACAACGACTCAAAACACAGAAGTAAATCAACAGAATGGCTTCAACAGAAGAAAATACACCTTCTGGAGAGGCCCAGTCAGAGTCCTGACCTTCTGGAGTGGCCCAGTCAGAGTCCTGACCTTCTGGAGTGGCCCAGTCAGAGTCCTGACCTTCTGGAGTGGCCCAGTCAGAGTCCTGACCTTCTGGAGTGGCCCAGTCAGAGTCCTGACCTTCTGGAGAGGCCCAGTCAGAGTCCTGACCTTCTGGAGTGGCCCAGTCAGAGTCCTGACCTTCTGGAGTGGCCCAGTCAGAGTCCTGACCTTCTGGAGTGGCCCAGTCAGAGTCCTGACCTTCTGGAGTGGCCCAGTCAGAGTCCTGACCTCAACCCCATTGAGATGCTGTGTCATGACTTCAAGAGAGCAGTTCACACCAGACGTCCCAAGAATATTGCTGATCTGAAACAGATTTGTAAAGAGGAATGGTCCAAAATTCCTCCTGACTGTTGTGCAGGTCTGATCCACAACTACGGAAAACGTTTGGTTGAGTTTATTGCTGCCAAAGGAGGGTCAACCAGTTATTAAATCCAAGTGTTCACATTCTTTTCCCACCCTGCACTGTGAATGTTGACACGGTGTGTTCAATAAAGACATGAACATGTATAATTGTTTGTGTGTTATTAGTTTAAGCAGACTGTGTTTGTCTATTGTTGTGACCTAGAGGAAGATCAGATCAAATGTTATGACTAATTTATGCAGAAATCCAGGTATTTCCAAAGAGTTCACATACTTTCCCTTGCCACTGTACGTTCCATTTGAGGCCACAAGGAAACGGTTAAATCTGTAGCTTGTGTAATTCCTCAGTGGGTGTGGGGCGGTTGTCAGGTTGTTGTCAGGCTCTCTCTTTTTTCTCTCGCTCTCTGTCTCTCTCTCTCGCTCTTTATTCCTCTCTCTCTCTCTCTCTCTCTCTCTCTCTCTCTCTCTCTCTCTCTCTCTCTCTCTCTCTCTCTCTCTCTGTCTCTCTCTCTCTCTGTCTCTCTCTCTCTGTCTCTCTCTCTCTCTCTCTCTCTCTCTCTCTCTCTCTCTCTGTCTCTCTCTCTCTCTGTCTCTCTCTCTCTCTCTCTCTCTGTCTCTCTCTCTGTCTCTCTCTGTCTCTCTCTCTCTCGTCTCTCTCTCTCTCTCTTTCTTCCTCTCTCTCTCTCTCTCTCTCTCTCTCTCTCTCTCTCTCTCTCTCTCTTTCTCTCTGTCTCTCTCTCTGTCTGTCTCTCTGTCTTTCTTCTCTCTGTCTGTCTGTCTGTCTGTCTGTCTGTCTGTCTGTCTGTCTGTCTGTCTGTCTGTCTGTCTGTCTGTCTGTCTGTCTGTCTGTCTGTCTGTCTGTCTGTCTGTCTGTCTGTCTGTCTGTCTGTCTGTCTGTCTGTCTGTCTGTCTGTCTGTGTCTGTCTATCTGTCTGTCAATATATATATATATATATATATATATATATATATATATATAAATATAAATTCTCTCTCTCTATATATATATATATAAGGGCTTTATTGGCATGGGAAACAAATGTTAACATTGCCAAAAAGTGAAATCAACAATTAAAATGAACAGTAAACATTACACTCACAAAAGTTCCAAAATAATAAAAGACATTACAAATATCATATTATGAGCAAATAATTCCCCCTCTCTCTCTCACCCTCTCTCTCACCATTTCTCCCTCTCACACAGACTCACTCATACACTCACACATCTTCCTCTCTACGACCACCCTCTGCTAGCCGATCAATATGCCTCATAAGGTTAGGCGGATGATATGGAGGAATATAGCAGAGAGACAGTACATAACAGAGCTGTGGAGAGAAGGACAGGGTATTTGTGCTGCTAGCTGTCACCATGGTAACTTTAATCTGCAGAGACATTCTTGGACATTTCCAGAGCTGTTGTTGTTATAGAACACGTTGAATTTAATCCATTTTGGGCAACAGAGACATATACAATTAAATGTACAATGTGGACCCGGAGGATACCACTTGATAGTATTCATAAAAATAAAAAACAACACGCTTGTTTCCAAAGATTCCAATGTTGTGGAGAGATGTTACACAATGTTGTCAGGGATGCAGACTATAGCTATCTTCTAGCAACAGCTATACGTTCTGGCTCTTTCCACCTTACCTTTAGCTAACTGTGTAGGTGAATTCAGATACTGGTAGCTAGCCTATTCTTCTAGATGGGTTTTTATCAGTTTCAATTGAAGGTCCAATTCAGTCAGAATGTGATTTAACTGTGTTTTATCTACATACAGTGCCTTGCGAAAGTATTCGGCCCCCTTGAACTTTGAGACCTTTTGCCACATTTCAGGCTTCAAACATAAAGATATAAAACTGTATTTTTTTGTCAACAACAAGTGGGACACAATCATGAAATGGAACGACATTTATTGGATATTTCAAACTTTTTTAACAAATCAAAAACTGAAAAATTGGGCGTGCAAAATTATTCAGCCCCTTTACTTTCAGTGCAGCAAACTCTCTCCAGAAGTGCAGTGAGGATCTCTGAATGATCCAATGTTGACCTAAATGACTAATGATGATAAATACAATCCACCTGTGTGTAATCAAGTCTCCGTATAAATGCACCTGCACTGTGATAGTCTCAGAGGTCCGTTAAAAGCGCAGAGAGCATCATGAAGAACAAGGAACACACCAGGCAGTTCCGAGATACTGTTGTGAAGAAGTTTAAAGCCGGATTTGGATACAAAAAGATTTCCCAAGCTTTAAACATCCCAAGGAGCACTGTGCAAGCGATAATATCGAAATGGAAGGAGTATCAGACCACTGCAAATCTACCAAGACCTGGCCGTCCCTCTAAACTTTCAGCTCATACAAGGAGAAGACTGATCAGAGATGCAGCCAAGAGGCCCATGTTCACCCTGGATGAACTGCAGAGATCTACAGCTGAGGTGGGAGACTCTGTCCATAGGGCAACAATCAGTCGTATATTGCACAGATCTGGCCTTTATGGAAGAGTGGCAAGAAGAAAGCCATTTCTTAAAGATATCCATAAAAAGTGTTGTTTAAAGTTTGCCACAAGCCACCTGGGAGACACACCAAATATGTGGCAAACTTTAAACAACACTTTAAAGACAACTCCCCTGATACAGGTGATTAACTGAACTGGGCTCCATGTTCATGGCCAGACAACTCCCCTGATACAGGTGATTAACTGAACTGGGCTCCATGTTCATGGCCAGACAACTCCCCTGATACAGGTGATTAACTGAACTGGGCTCCATGTTCATGGCCAGACAACTCCCCTGATACAGGTGATTAACTGAACTGGGCTCCATGTTCATGGCCAGACAACTCCCCTGATACAGGTGATTAACTGAACTGGGCTCCATGTTCATGGCCAGACAACTCCCCTGATACAGGTGATTAACTGAACTGGGCTCCATGTTCATGGCCAGACAACTCCCCTGATACAGGTGATTTAACTGAACTGGGCTCCATGTTCATGTCCAGACAACTCCCCTGATACAGGTGATTAACTGAACTATGTCATAAGCCATCCGGTCCACAGGCTCCGTAAATAATATATGAAATATATAATTAAGAGGTATAAAATTAGGACGTTGTTCTGCCGTCAATCAGGACGGCAGCCCAGCCCCATTGATATCACTCCCAAATCCAGCCCTCGTGATATCACTCCCAACCCAGCCCTAGTGATATCACTCCCAGCCCCATTGATATCACTCCCAACCCAGCCCTAGTGATATCACTCCCAACCCCATTGATATCACTCCCAATCCCAATGATATCACTCCCAACCCAGCCCTTGTGATATCACTCCCAGCCCTAGTAATATCACTCCCAGCCCCATTGATATCACTCCCAACCCTAGTGATATCACTCCCAGCCCCATTGATATCACTCCCAGCCCCATTGATATCACTCCCAACCCAGCCCCATCGATATCACTCCCAACCCAGCCCCATTGATATCACTCCCAACACAGCCCCATTGATATCACTCCCAACACAGCCCCATTGATATCACTCCCAACCCAGCCCCATTGATATCACTCCCAGCCCAGCCCCATTGATATCACTCCCAGCCCAGCCCTAGTGATATCACTCCCAACCCAGCCCTAGTGATATCACTCCCAACCCAGCCCCATTGATATCCCCCAGTGATATCACTCCCAACCCAGCCCCATTGATATCACTCCCAACCCAGCCCTAGTGATATCACTCCCAACCCAGCCCCATTGATATCACTCCCAACCCAGCCCCATTGATATCACTCCCAACCCAGCCCCATTGATATCACTCCCAGCCCCATTGATATCACTCCCAGCCCCAGTGATATCACTCCCAACCCCATTGATATCACTCCCAACCCCATTGATATCACTCCCAACCCAGCCCTAGTGATATCACTCCCAACCCAGCCCTAGTGATATCACTCCCAACACAGCTCCATTGATATCACTCCCAGCTCTAGTGATATCACTCCCAACCCAGTCCCATTGATATCACTCCCAGCCCAGCCCTAGTGATATCACTCCCAGCCCTAGTGATATCACTCCCAGCCCTAGTGATATCACTCCCAGCCCTAGTGATATCACTCCCAGCCCTAGTGATATCACTCCCAGCCCCATTGATATCACTCCCAGCCCAGCCCTAGTGATATCACTCCCAGCCCTAGTGATATCACTCCCAGCCCTAGTGATATCACTCCCAACCCAGCCCCATTGATATCACTCCCAACCCAGCCCCATTGATATCACTCCCAGCCCTAGTGATATCACTCCCAACCCAGCCCCATTGATATCACTCCCAACCCAGCCCCATTGATATCACTCCCAGCCCTAGTGATATCACTCCCAACCCAGCCCCATTGATATCACTCCCAACCCCATTGATATCACTCCCAGCCCTAGTGATATCACTCCCATCCCCATTGATATCACTCCCAACCCCTTGGTTGATATCAAGAACAGAGCCCTCCCAACCCAGCCCTAGTGATATCAGAGGGTGGAGAGGAGGATCTCCCAGCCCTAGTGATATCACTCCCAACAGAGGAGAGCAGTCTCAGTTGAATGACAGCCCCATTGATATCATTCAGAGAGAGATCCCAGCCCAGCCCTAGTGATATCACTCCCAACCCTAGTGATATCACTCCCAACACAGCCCCATTGATATCACTCCCAGCCCAGCCCTAGTGATATCACTCCCAGCCCCATTGATATCACTCCCAACCCCATTGATATCACTCCCAACCCAGCCCTTGTGATATCACTCCAGCCCCATTGATATCACTCCAGCCCCAGTGATATCACTCCCAACCCCATTGATATCACTCCCAGCCCTAGTGATATCACTCCCAGCCCAGCCCCATTGATATCACTCCCAACCCAGCCTCAGTGATATCACTCCCAGGCCTAGTGATATCACTCCCAGCCCTAGTGATATCACTCCCAGCCCAGCCCCATTGATATCACTCCCAACCCAGCCCCATTGATATCACTCCCAACCCAGCCTCAGTGATATCACCAGTGATATCTCCCCTGTCTCTCTATTCTGAACCAAAGGGTATTTTATTGTACATAAATTCTGTACCAGACCTATCTGAACACTCGGCAGATAAAGCCTCCATTTCCTGTACCCATCATAACACAGATGCACGCAGGCACGCACACACATACATACACATGGAAAAACGCTTCTTACTGACTCTCTGCCTGACGTTTACAGACAAGCACCACTTAAACACATCTCCTTAGATCACGGCTCTATGCGAACGGCACTATGCGAACGGTTCTGTACGAACGGCTCTGTACGAACGGCTCTGTACGAACGGCTCTATGCGAACGGCTCTATGCGAACGGCTCTATGCGAACGGCTCTGTACGAACGGCTCTGTACGAACGGCTCTATACGAACGGCTCTGTACGAACGGCTCTGTACGAACGGCTCTGTACGAACGGCTCTGTACGAACGGCTCTGTACGAACGGCTCTATACGAACGGCTCTATACGAACGGCTCTATACGAACGGCTCTGTACGAACGGTTCTGTACGAACGGTTCTATACGAACGGCTCTATACGAACGGCTCTATACGAACGGCTCTATACGAACGGCTCTATACGAACGGTTCTATACGAACAACTCTATACGAATGGCTCTGTACGAACGGTTCTATACGAACGGCTCTATTTTAATGTCTCTATTTCAACGGCTCTATACGAACGGTTCTATACGAACAGCTCTATACGAACGGCTCTATAAGAACGGCTCTGTACGAACGGCTCTATACGAACGGCTTTATACGAACGGCTCTATACGAACGGCTCTATACCCGACAGACAACAGCAAACTGAATCAATATCAGTGATCTGTTAGAAGAGGAGGGTGAGGAAGACAAAAATCAAAGGCTTCATCCCTTTTCCCAAGTACAGGGCCTTCAGAAAGTATTCATACCCCTGGACTTGTTCCACATGTTGTTCTGTTACAGGCTGAATTCAAAATGGTTTAAATGTCTTTTATGTCTCATCCATCTACACACAGTAGCCCATAATGACACACAGTAGCCCATAATGACACACAGTAGCCCATAATGACACACAGTAGCCCATAATGACACACAGTAGCCCATAATGACACACAGTAGCCCATAATGACACACAGTAGCCCATAATGACACACAGTAGCCCATAATGACAAAGTGGAAACAGGTTTTTAGAAAACTTTGCAAATGTATTGAAAATGGAATACAGAAATATCTAATTTACATACAGTTGAAGTCGGAGGTTTACATACACCTTAGCCAAATACATTTAAAAACTCAGTTTTTCACAAGTCCTGACATTTAATCCTAGAGACAATTCCCTGTCTTAGGTCAGTTAGGATCACCACTTTATTTAAGAATGTGAAATGTTAGAATAATAGTACAGAGAATGATTTATTTCAGCTTTAATTTCTTTCATGACATTTCATTTACATTTAAGTCATTTAGCAGACGCTCTTATCCAGAGCGACTTGTGGGTCAGAAGTTTACATACACTCAATTAGTATTTGGTAGCATTACATTTAAATTGTTTAACTTGGGTCAAACATTTCGGGTAGCCTTCTACAAGCTTCCCACAATAAGTTGGGTGAATTTTGGCCCATTCCTCCTGACAGAGCTGGTGTAACGGAGTCAGGTTTGTAGGTCTCCTTGCTCGCACACGCTTTTTCAGTTCTGCCCACAAATTTTCTATAGGATTGAGGTCAGGGCTTTGTGATGGCCACTCCAATACCTTGACTTTTTGTCCTTAAGCCATTTTGCCACAACTTTGGAAGTATGCTTGGGGTCATTTTCCATTTGGAAGACCCATTAGGGACCAAGCTTTAACTTCCTGACTGATGTCTTGAGATGTTGCTTCAATATATCCACATCAGCAGTCCCTCCTGCAGCAAAGCACCCCTGTGCTGCCACCCCGTGCTTCACTGTTGGGATGGGATGGTGTTCTTCGGCTTGCAAGCCTCCCCCTTTTTCCTCCAAACATAACGAAGGTCATTATGGCCAAACAGTTCTATTTTTCTTTGATCAGACCAGAGGACATTTACCCACAGCAACTATTAAAAAATTCCCAAACCAGAAACCGTGGATTGATGGCATCATTCGCTCAAAACTGAAAGCGCGAACCACTACTTTTAATCAGGGCAAGGTGACCGGAAACATGACTGAATACAAACAGTGTAGCTATTCCCTCCGCAAGGCAATCAAACAAGCTAAGCGTCAGTATAGAGACAAAGTAGAATCTCAATTCAACGGCTCAGACACAAGAGGTATGTGGCAGGGTCTACAGTCAATCACGGATTACAAAAAGAAAACCAGCAGCACCTCAGGAGGCTGAAGAAATTTGGCTTGTCACCAAAAACACTCATAAACTTTTACAGATGCACAATCGAGAGCATCCTGTCGGGCTGTATCACCGCCTGGTACGGCAACTGCTCCGCCCACAACCGTAAGGCTCTCTAGAGGGTAATGAGGTCTGCACAACGCATCACCGGGGGCAAACTACCTGCCCTCCAGGACACCTACACCACCCGATGTTACAGGAAGGCCATAAAGATCATCAAGGACAACAACCACCCGAGCCACTGCCTGTTCACCACGCTATCATCCAGAAGGCGAGGTCAGTACAGGTGCATCAAAGCAGGGACCGAGAGACTGAAAAACAGCTTCTATCTCAAGGCCATCAGACTGTTAAACAGCCACCACTAACATTGAGTGGCTGCTGCCAACATACTGACTCAAATCCAGCCACTTTAATATTTGAAAAATTTATGTAAAAAATGTATCACTGGACACTTTATGTAATGCCACTTAATATAATCATTACATTTACATTTAAGTCATTTAGCAGACGCTCTTATCCAGAGCGACTTACAAATTGGTGCATTCACCTTATGACATCCAGTGGAACAGTCACTTTACAATAGTGCATCTAAATCTTAAAGGGGGGGGGGTGAGAGGGATTACTTATCCTATCCTAGGTATCCTAGGTATCTTCACAAGGTCCTTTGCTGTTGTTCCGGGATTGATTTGCGCTTTTCGCACCAAAGTACGTTCATCTCTAGAAGACAGAACGCGTCTCCTTCCTGAGCGGTATGACGGCTGCGTAGTTCCATGGTGTTTATACTTGAGTTCTGTTGTTTGTACAGATGAACATGGTACCTTCAGGTGTTTGGAAATTGCTCCCAAGAATGAACTAGACTTGTGGAGGTCTATAATTTATTTTCTGAGACCTTGGCTGATTTCTTTTGATTTTCCCATGTCAAGCAAAGAGGCACTGAGTTTGAAGATAGGCCTTGAAATACATCCACAGGTACACCTCCAAATGACTCAAATGAAGTCAATTAGCCTAACAGAAGCTTCTAAAGCCATGACATAATTTTCTGGAATTTTCAAGCTGTTTAAGAGCACAGTCAACTTAGTGTATGTGAACTTCTGACCCACTGGAATTGTGATACAGTGAATTATAAGTGAAATAATCTGTCTGTCAACAATTGTTTGGAAAAATTACTTGTGTCATACACAAAGTAGATGTCCTAACTTAGATGTCCTAACTAACCGACTTGCCAAAACTATAGTTTGTTAACAAGACATTGGTGGAGTGGTTGAAAAACAGGTTTTATTGACTCCAACCTAAGTGTATGTAAACTACTGACTTCAACTGTTCGTATTCGGATCCCTGAGTCAATACTTTGTAGAAGCACATTTGTCAACGATTACAGCTGTGAGGCTTTCTGGGTAAGTATCTAAGAGCTTTCCACATTTGAATTGTAGAACATTTGCTCATTATTCTTTTCAACATTCTTCAATCTCTGTCAAATTGGTTGTTGATCATTGTTAGAGAACCATTTTCAGTTCTTGCCAAAGATTTTTGTCTTTGTTGTTGAATCTGTGTTTGAAATTCACTGCGCAATTGTGGGAGCTTACTGATAATTGTATGTGTAGGGTACAGATATGAGGTAGTCATTTAAAAATCATGTTAAACACAATTATTGCAACTTATCATGTGACTTGTTTAAGCACATTTTTAATTCCTGAACTTGTTTAAGCCTTTCGTAACAAAGGGAGGTAAATACTTAAGACATTTCAGCTTTTCATTTTTTGATTCATTTGTAAAAACCACTTTGATATTATATTGTATTTTGTGTAGGCCAGTGACCCCCTCCCACCCCCAAAAAAAAATCCTAAATGTTATACATTTTAAATTACGGCTGTAACACAACAAAATGTGGAATAAGTCAAGGGGTATGAATACTTTCTGACGTCACTGTAGGTATTACAGACTGGGTGTGTAGTGCTCTGTTTTTACCAGGGCCCACAGGGCTTTCTGTAGGTGAATTCGGGAATACTCTGGCCCACAGGGCTCTCTGTGGTTGAATAGGGAATACTCTGGCCCACAGGGCTCTCTGTAGGTCAATAGGGAATACTCTGGCCCACAGGGCTCTCTGTAGATCAATAGGGAATACTCTGGCCCACAGGGCTCTCTGTAGGTCAATAGGGAATACTCTGGCCCACAGGGCTCTCTGTAGGTCAATAGGGAATACTCTGGCCCACAGGGCTCTCTGTAGGTCAATAGGGAATACTCTGGCCCACAGGGCTCTCTGTAGGTCAATAGGGAATACTCTGGCCCACAGGGCTCTCTGTAGGTCAATAGGGAATACTCTGGCCCACAGGGCTCTCTGTAGGTCAATAGGGAATACTCTGGCCCACAGGGCTCTCTGTAAGTCAATAGGGAATACTCTGGCCCACAGGGCTCTCTGTAAGTCAATAGGGAATACTCTGGCCCACAGGGCTCTCTGTAGGTCAATAGGGAATACTCTGGCCCACAGGGCTCTCTGTAGGTCAATAGGGAATACTCTGGCCCACAGGGCTCTCTGTAGGTCAATAGGGAATACTCTGGCCCACAGGGCTCTCTGTAGGTCAATAGGGAATACTCTGGCCCACAGGGCTCTCTGTAGGTCAATAGGGAATACTCTGGCCCACAGGGCTCTCTGTAGGTCAATAGGGAATACTCTGGCCCACAGGGCTCTCTGTAGGTCAATAGGGAATACTCTGGCCCACAGGGCTCTCTGTAGGTCAATAGGGAATACTCTGGCCCACAGGGCTCTCTGTAGGTCAATAGGGAATACTCTGGCCCACAGGGCTCTCTGTAGGTCAATAGGGAATACTCTGGCCCACAGGGCTCTCTGTAGGTCAATAGGGAATACTCTGGCCCACAGGGCTCTCTGTAGGTCAATAGGGAATACTCTGGCCCACAGGGCTCTCTGTAGGTCAATAGGGAATACTCTGGCCCACAGGGCTCTCTGTAGGTCAATAGGGAATACTCTGGCCCACAGGGCTCTCTGTAGGTCAATAGGGAATACTCTGGCCCACAGGGCTCTCTGTAGGTCAATAGGGAATACTCTGGCCCACAGGGCTCTCTGTAGGTCAATAGGGAATACTCTGGCCCACAGGGCTCTCTGTAGGTCAATAGGGAATACTCTGGCCCACAGGGCTCTCTGTAGGTCAATAGGGAATACTCTGGCCCACAGGGCTCTCTGTAGGTCAATAGGGAATACTCTGGCCCACAGGGCTCTCTGTAGGTCAATAGGGAATACTCTGGCCCACAGGGCTCTCTGTAGGTCAATAGGGAATACTCTGGCCCACAGGGCTCTCTGTAAGTCAATAGGGAATACTCTGGCCCACAGGGCTCTCTGTAGGTCAATAGGGAATACTCTGGCCCACAGGGCTCTCTGTAGGTCAATAGGGAATACTCTGGCCCACAGGGCTCTCTGTAGGTCAATAGGGAATACTCTGGCCCACAGGGCTCTCTGTAGGTCAATAGGGAATACTCTGGCCCACAGGGCTCTCTGTAGGTCAATAGGGAATACTCTGGCCCACAGGGCTCTCTGTAGGTCAATAGGGAATACTCTGGCCCACAGGGCTCTCTGTAAGTCAATAGGGAATACTCTGGCCCACAGGGCTCTCTGTTGGTCAATAGGGAATACTCTGGCCCACAGGGCTCTCTGTAGGTCAATAGGGAATACTCTGGCCCACAGGGCTCTCTGTAGGTCAATAGGGAATACTCTGGCCCACAGGGCTCTCTGTAGGTCAATAGGGAATACTCTGGCCCACAGGGCTCTCTGTAGGTCAATAGGGAATACTCTGGCCCACAGGGCTCTCTGTAGGTCAATAGGGAATACTCTGGCCCACAGGGCTCTCTGTAGGTCAATAGGGAATACTCTGGCCCACAGGGCTCTCTGTAGGTCAATAGGGAATACTCTGGCCCACAGGGCTCTCTGTAGGTCAATAGGGAATACTCTGGCCCACAGGGCTCTCTGTAGGTCAATAGGGAATACTCTGGCCCACAGGGCTCTCTGTAGGTCAATAGGGAATACTCTGGCCCACAGGGCTCTCTGTAGGTCAATAGGGAATACTCTGGCCCACAGGGCTCTCTGTAGGTCAGTAGGGAATACTCTGGCCCACAGGGCTCTCTGTAGGTCAATAGGGAATACTCTGGCCCACAGGGCTCTCTGTAGGTCAATAGGGAATACTCTGGCCCACAGGGCTCTCTGTAGGCCAATAGGGAATACTCTGTACTCACACAGAAGCTGTCTACCAGGCCTTATGAGCCCCATTCATTTAAATCCCTTTCGGTGTGGAATCAAACGCTCTTGTGTCTTTGGGGAAATTAGCATTTAAATGACTTCTGGACAAGAGCTTTTCCTCGTTATGCCGGCTTTCTCAACTGGAGCAAAACCAGGCTTTTTCCTCTCTGTTTACATCTGAGCTGCCGCCAACCCCCCCCCCCTCAGGGTGCGTGCTTTCGTGCGTGTGAGTGTGCGTGTGCGTGTGCGTGTGCGTGCACTGGAGGAATACTTGAACCACTGATGACCTTTTAGTACTGAGTGGGGACCGTTGGAGAACTCGGAGGGCAGCTTGTTTGGACTGTTGCAGGAGAACAGCTTCTGACACTTGGGCAGAGTAAGGAGGGGCTTCTAATAGCTCTGTGGACATGTTTATATTGCAAACCTATGAAAAAACTACTTTCTTTGTGGGGAAATGCTGAAAGAATATAATTATATGAAATTTAAAAAGTCCTCAAGCTCTTTATGACATATAATTGACCGTTTCTATACATCTCATCCTCTCTAACCACATGTAACATGGTAACTTCCCTACACAGATGAAGAGATCTGCATCCCAAACGGAGCCCTATTCCCTATATAGTAGACTACTTTATTTCTTTCTCCTCTCTCTCTGTTACAGAAGCTAACACATTGTCTTTCTCTCTCTCTCTCTCTCTCTCTCTCTCTCTCTCTCTCTCTCTCTCCTCTTGTAGTTGGCAAGACGTCTCTGATCACGAGGTTCATGTATGACAGCTTTGACAACACCTATCAGGTAGGTATCGGAGGCATCACACTACTGCTCCACCGTCAAGCAGTCACTGACTTGCTACATTTAGTCTCTGTCACTCCATCAATCACAGTGAGCAGACGGAGTACCTTCCCATCCACCCCTGAGATGTTCAAATGGGTTTCCTGCATCACCTGATGTGCAATAACCACCTGGTTCTGTTTGATTGTGGTCTCATTACCCGGTGACCTGGTTCTGTTTGACTTGTGGTCTCATTACGTGGTGACACGGTTCTCTTTGACTTGTGGTCTCATTACTCGGTGACCTGGTTCTGTTTGACTTGTGGTCTCATTACGTGGTGACACGGTTCTGTTTGACTTGTGGTCTCATTACTCGGTGACCTGGTTCTGTTTGACTTGTGGTCTCATTACTCGGTGACCTGGTTCTGTTTGACTTGTGGTCTCATTACTCGGTGACCTGGTTCTGTTTGACTTGTGGTCTCATTACTCGGTGACCTGGTTCTGTTTGACTTGTGGTCTCATTACGTGGTGACCTGGTTCTGTTTGACTTGTGGTCTCATTACTCGGTGACCTGGTTCTGTTTGATTGTGGTCTCATTACGGGGTGACACGGTTCTGTTGGATTGTGGTCTCATTACCCGGTGACACGGTTCTGTTTGACTTGTGGTCTCATTACGTGGTGACACGGTTCTGTTTAATTGTGGTCTCATTACGCGGTGACACGGTTCTGTTTGATTGTGGTCTCATAACTAGAGGTCGGCTGATACCGATACCGATTAATCGGCCAATTTTTTATTTTTTTATTTGTAATAATGACAATTACAACAATACTGAATGAACACTTATTTTAACTTAATATAATACATCAATAAATCAATTTAGCCTCAAATAAATAATGACACATGTTCAATTTGGTTTAAATAATGCAAAAACAAAGTGTTGGAGAAGAAAGTAAAAGTGCAATATGTGCCATGTAAGAAAGCTAACGTTTAAGTTCCTTGCTCAGAACATGGGAACAAATGAAAGCTGGTGGTTCCTTTTAACACGAGTCTTCAATATGCACAGGTAAGAAGTTTTAGGTTGTAGTTATTATAGGAGTTATGGGACTATTTCCCTCTTTACCATTTGTATTTCATTAACCTTTGACTATTGGATGTTCTTATAGGCACATTAGTATTGCCAGTGTAACAGTATAGCTTCCGTCCCTCTCCTCGCTCCTCCCTGGGGTCTAACCAGGAACACAATGACAACAGCCACCCTAGAAGCAGCGTTACCCATGCAGAGCAAGGGGAACAACTACTCCAAGCCTCAGAGTGAGTGACGTTTGAAACACTATTAGCGCGCGCTAACTAGCCAGCCATTTCACTTCGGTTACACCAGCCTCATCTCAGGAGTTGATATGCTTGAAGTCATAAACAGCGCAATGCTTGACGCACAACGAAGAGCTGCTGGCAAAACGCACGATAGTTTGAATGAATGTTTACGCACCACCGCTCAGTCAGATTATAAGCAACGCATGACACGCTAGATAATATCATCAACCATGTGTAGTTAACTAGTGATTATGATTGATTGTTTTTTATAAGGTAAGTTTAATGCTAACTAGCAATTTACCTTGGCTTACTGCATTCGCGTAACAGGCAGTCAGTCTCTTGTGGAGTGCAACGAGAGAGAGGCAGGTTGTTATTGCGTTGGACTAGTTAACTGTAAGGTTGCAAGATTGGATCCCCCGAGCTGACAAGGTGAAAATCTGCCGTTCTGCCCCCTGAACACGCAGTTAACCCACTGTTCCTAGGCCGTCATTGAAAATAAGAATGTGTTCTTAACTGACTTGCCGAGTTAAATAAAGATGAAATGAAGTTGTAAAAATATAAATAAATAAATAAATCGTCAAAACCGGTGTCCAAAAATACCGATTTCCGATTGTTTTGAAAACTTGAAATCGGCCCTAACTAATCGGCCACTCCGATTAATCGGTCGACCTCGACTCATAATGTGGTGACACACGCTGCTCTGTTCTGGAAGCCTTTCAGGTTATTATAGTGTAGGTGTAGGTATAGTGTAGGTGGATCATCCTTCTCTGTGTCTGCCATGTGCAAAGGATACACGTGTTTTTATTCATGCATTTGTTACCTGTTCAGACCGGTTCAGTTGAGCCTCCGTGTGCCCTGGTTCTGCCTTTGGGGCTTTAGCTCACATGGTGTTCAAAGAAGACACCTCTGAAATGTTGACAGGCCTAGGAAGATTCCTACCACTGTTCTCTCCCTACTCCTCTCATCCTCTTCTCCTCCCCCACCTCATCCTCTTCTCCTCCTCCACCTCATCCCCTTCTCCTCCCTCACCTCATCCTCTTCTCCTCCCCAACCTCATCCCCTTCTCCTCCCTCACCTCATCTTCTCCTCCTCCCCCCCACCTCATCTTCTCCTCCTCCCCCACCACCTCATCCTCTTCTCCTCCTCCCCCACCTCATCCTCTTCTCCTCCTCCCCCCCACCACCTCCTCTTCTCATCCTCTTCTCCTCCCCCACCTCATCCTCTTCTCCTCCCCCACCTCATCCCCATCTCATCCTCTTCTCTTCCCCCACCTCATCCTCTCCTCCCCATCTTCTCATCTTATCTCTCCCCTCCATCTTCTTCCCTCTCCTCCTCTCCTCTCCTCTCCTCTCCTCTCTGTTCATGATGAGCAGCACATTGCTAGAGAAATTCAAATGAATAATGTGTTTGCCTTGTCACGTCAGTTGGTGCCGTATGAAGGGAATTGAGTCTAGAACCATTACTCTCTACTTCTCATGACAGTCAATGTTTACATTCAGTCAGTGATGATAACAACAGCACACACCATCAGACAGACAGCACACCATCAGACAGACACACACCATCAGACAGACACACACCATCAGACAGACACACACCATCAGACAGACACACACCATCAGACAGACACACACCATCAGACAGACACATACCATCAGACAGACACATACCATCAGACAGACACACACCATCAGACAGATAGCCCAGTCTGATAATTCTTCAGCGAATCACACTGAGTGAAACACCCAGCAGCATCTCATCTGGGACTTGATTTGAGATCGATCCCAAATAGCACCCTATCGCCTATACAGTGCAATACTTTTGACCAGAGCCCCATAGGCGCCGTACACTATAAATAGGCGATAGGGTGCCATATGGACTTGATTTAGAGATGTTTTTTTTTGTAACCAACAAAGCGTTCCCTCACTATCTCACCACTTCCCCCATGAGGAGAGGATGGGGTAGACTCCCCATTCATAGCAGTTCAGTGTAAATCCACAGTGCTGTGTTGTAATGAGATTTGGATGATGTATTGTGAGTGGATGAGATGCTTTTCTGGTAGCTTAGAGCGGCTGTAGCTCTAACAATGCACACTGTATCCCCTTCTATCCCTGGATTCAGGAGTCCTGAATGAAGACAGAGATGTCTCAAATGGAAACCTATCCCCTTCGTAGCGTACCAGGGCCCAGGGCTCTTATCGTTAAAAGTAAAGCGCTATATAGGGGATAGGGTCTAAAGTAGTGCACTATATAGGGGCTAGGGTGCCATTTGGAACTCAGACCCAGACTCGCTCCAGAACAACTGTTCAAAGTTGGTGTCTTTTTTTATTTGTGTGTGTGTGTGTCTGTGTGTGTGTGTGTGTCTGTGTCTGTGTGTGTGTGTGTGTGTGTGTGTGTGTGTGTGTGAGGGGCTGAATTCGCATTAAAGCAGTACTATGGCTCTTTTATGACTAGGGCTTATTTTAGGGAGAGCTTGATCCAGGTCTCTTAACAGTCGGGGAGAGGAGGAGCAGCATGGTCGCTCCAGGAGAATTGTTAACAAGGAATTATAATGTGTCGTTTTTATCAGAGAGAGACAAAAAAATGTAGCAGCTCTTAATGTAGCAGCTCTAAATGTAGAGGCAGCTCTTAATGTAGCAGCAAATGGTCAGCTCCAGGAGAAGCTCTTTAACAAATGAATTATAATGTGTCGTTTTTATCAGAGAGAGACAAAAAAATGTAGCAGCTCTTAATGTAGCAGCTCTAAATGTAGCAGCTCTTAGTATAGCAGCTCTTAATGTAGCAGCTCTAAATGTAGCAGCTCTTAGTATAGCAGCTCTTAATGTAGCAGCTCTAAATGTAGCAGCTCTTAGTATAGCAGCTCTTAATGTAGCAGCTCTTAATGTAGCAGCTCTTAATGTAGCAGCTCTTAATGTAGCAGCTCTTAGTATAGCAGCTCTTAATGTAGCAGCTCTTAATGTAGCAGCTCTTAATGTAGCAGCTCTAAATGTAGCAGCTCTTAGTATAGCAGCTCTTAATGTAGCAGCTCTTAATGTAGCAGCTCTTAGTATAGCAGCTCTTAGTGTAGCAGCTCTTAATGTAGCAGCTCTTAATGTAGCAGCTCTTAATGTAGCAGCTCTTAATGTAGCAGCTCTTAATGTAGCAGCTCTTAATGTAGCAGCTCTTAGTATGTAGCAGCTCTTAATGTAGCAGCTCTTAATGTAGCAGCTCTTAATGTAGCAGCTCTTAATGTAGCAGCTCTTAGTATAGCAGCTCTTAATGTAGCAGCTCTTAGTATAGCAGCTCTTAATGTAGCAGCTCTTAATGTAGCAGCTCTTAATGTAGCAGCTCTTAATGTAGCAGCTCTTAATGTAGCAGCTCTTAGTATAGCAGCTCTTAATGTAGCAGCTCTTAATGTAGCAGCTCTTAGTATAAAATGTCCAGTTGCCAAGACCATTAATACTAATTCCAGTTATACACCGTTGCCCTAGAGCACACAAACTATGCATACCTTGTCCTAAACCTCAGCACCAACAGGTAACTTCCACAAAGCTGTGAACGATCTGAGACAAAGCAAGAAGGGCCTTCTATGCCATCAAAAGGAACATAAAATCAGTTATAGCAGCTTTATGGTTGTGAGGTCTGGGGTCCGCTCACCAACCAAGACTTCACAAAATGGGACAAACACCAATTGAGACTCATGCAGAATTCTGCAAAAAATATCCTCTGTGTACACCGTAAAACACCAAATAATGCATGCAGAGGCCGGCCGATACCCACTAATTATCAAAATCCAGAAAAGAGCTGTTAAATTCTACAGCCACCTAAAAGGAAGTGATTCCCAAACCTTCCATAACAAAGCCATCACCTACAGAGAGATGAACCTGGAGAAGAGTCCCCTAAGCAAGCAAGTCCTGGGGCTCTGTTCACAAACACAAACACACCCCACAGAGCCCCAGGGCAGCAGCACAATTAGACCCAACCAAATCACGAGAAAACAAAAAGATAATTACTTGACAGATTGAAAATAATTTACAAAAAAAACAGCGCAAACTAGAATGTTATTTGTCCCTAAACAGAGAGTACACAGCGGCAGAACACCTGACCACTGTGACAGACCGACAACGATGAGACAGCCTATAGGAAGGAGGTCAGAGACCTGGCTATGTGGTGCCATGACAACAACCTCTCCCTCAACGATGAGACAGCCTATAGGAAGTAGGTCAGAGACCTGGCTATGTGGTTCCATGACAACAACCTGATGAGACAGCCTATAGGAAGGAGGTCAGAGACCTGGCTCCATCAACAACCTCTCCCTCAACGATGAGACAGCCTATAGGAAGGAGGTCAGAGACCTGGCTATGTGGTGCCATGACAACAACCTCTCCCTCAACGATGAGACAGCCTATAGGAAGGAGGTCAGAGACCTGGCTATGTGGTGCCATGACAACAACCTCTCCCTCAACGATGAGACAGCCTATAGGAAGGA
This sequence comes from Oncorhynchus gorbuscha, assembly GCF_021184085.1. NCBI lineage: Eukaryota > Metazoa > Chordata > Actinopteri > Salmoniformes > Salmonidae > Oncorhynchus > Oncorhynchus gorbuscha. The sequence continues at coordinate 4,128,713 of NC_060187.1, read as the reverse complement.
GGTCAGAGACCTGGCCGTGTGGTGCCATGACAACAACCTCTCCCTCAACGTGATCAAGACAAAGGAGATGATTGTGGACAACCGGAAATGGAGGACAGAGTACATCCTCATTCTCATCGACGGGGCTGCAGTGGAGCAGGTTGTGAGCTTCAAGTTCCTTGGTGTCCACATCACCAATAAACTAACATGGTCCAAGAACACCAAGACAGTAGTGAAGAGGACACGTCCCCAACAAACTAACATGATCCAAGGACACCAAGACAGTCGTGAAGAGGACACGTCCCCAACAAACTAACATGATCCAAGGACACCAAGACAGTAGTGAAGAGGACACGTCCCCAACAAACTAACATGGTCCAAGAACACCAAGACAGTCGTGAAGAGGACACGTCCCCAACAAACTAACATGGTCCAAGGACACCAAGACAGTAGTGAAGAGGACACGTCCCCAACAAACTAACATGGTCCAAGGACACCAAGACAGTCGTGAAGAGGACACATCCCCAACAAACATCCCCAACAAACTGACATGGTTCAAGGACACCAAGACAGTCGTGAAGAGGACACATCCCCAACAAACTAACATGGTCCAAGGACACCAAGACAGTCGTGAAGAGGACACATCCCCAACAAACATCCCCAACAAACTGACATGGTTCAAGGACACCAAGACAGTCGTGAAGAGGACACATCCCCAACAAACATCAACATGATCCAAGGACACCAAGACAGTCGTGAAGAGGACACATCCCCAACAAACATCCCCAACAAACTGACATGGTTCAAGGACACCAAGACAGTCGTGAAGAGGACACATCCCCAACAAACTAACATGATCCAAGGACACCAAGACAGTCGTGAAGAGGACACATCCCCAACAAACATCCCCAACAAACTGACATGGTTCAAGGACACCAAGACAGTCGTGAAGAGGACACATCCCCAACAAACTAACATGGTCCAAGGACACCAAGACAGTCGTGAAGAGGACACATCCCCAACAAACTGACATGGTTCAAGGACACCAAGACAGTCGTGAAGAGGACACATCCCCAACAAACTGACATGGTTCAAGGACACCAAGACAGTCGTGAAGAGGACACATCCCCAACAAACATCACCAACAAACTGACATGGTTCAAGGACACCAAGACAGTCGTGAAGAGGACACATCCCCAACAAACTCCCCAACAAACTGGTTCAAGGACACCAAGACAGTCGTGAAGAGGACACATCCCCAACAAACTAACATGGTCCAAGGACACCAAGACAGTAGTGAAGAGGACACATCCCCAACAAACTGACATGGTTCAAGGACACCAAGACAGTCGTGAAGAGGACACGTCCCCAACAAACTAACATGGTCCAAGGACACCAAGACAGTAGTGAAGAGGACACATCCCCAACAAACATCCCCAACAAACTGACATGGTTCAAGGACACCAAGACAGTCGTGAAGAGGACACATCCCCAACAAACTAACATGGTCCAAGGACACCAAGACATTCGTGAAGAGGACACAACAAAGCCTATTCCCCCTCAGGAGACTGAAAAGATTTGTAAAGGGGTCTCAGGTCCTCAAAAGGTTTTTCAGCTGCACCATCGAGAGCATCCTGACAGGTTACATCACTGCCTGGTATCGCACAAAGAATTAAAAAACAAACCCAATTTTGATAAACTCCCATATCTACTGGGTGAAATACCACAGTGTGCCGTCACAGCAGCAAGATGTGTGACCTGTTGTCACAAGAAAAGGGCAACCAGTGAAGAACAAACACCATTGTAAATACAACCCATATTTATGCTAATTTATTTTCCCCTGTGTACCATTAACCATTTGTACATTGTTACAACACTATATATATATATATATACAAAGAGAAAGGGGGAGTGAGAGAGAGACAGACAGACAGACAGACAGACAGACAGACAGACAGACAGAGAGAGAGACAGAGAGACGGACGGACGGACGGACAGACAGACGGACACAGACAAAGAGTAGAGAGAGAGAGACAGACAGAGAGACAGACAGAGGCAGGCGTCAGCACCTGGCAGGAAGTCTCTCTGCCTGGCAGAACACACTACAAGGCTCGGAGATCCAGGCGGGAAGTCTCTCTGCCTGGCAGAACACACTAAAAGGCTCAGGGATCCTCCGGAGGCTTGGAGCTGCTTTCCCAACTGACTGAGCTGTCACTCAGACATACAGAGCTGGGCACTGGCCTGTGACAAGACAGACGCTCTGGACCTTTGGAGGTCTGAAAGTGTCTGGTGTAGAGAGAGAGAGATGCAGAATTCTGCAAAAATATCCTCCGTGTACAACGTAGAACACCAAATAATGCATGCAGAGCAGAATTAGGCCGATACCCACTAATTATCAAAATCCAGAAAAGAGCTGTTAAATTCTACAACCACCTAAAAGGAAGCGATTCCCAAACCTTCACCTACAGAGAGATGAACCTGGAGAAGAGTCCCCTAAGCAAGCTGGTCCTGGGGCTCTGTTCACAAACACAAGCACACCCTACAGAGCCCCAGGACAGCAGCACAATTAGACACAACCAAATCATGAGAAAACAAAAATATAATTACTTGACACATTGGAAAGAATTAACAAAAAAACAGAGCATTGGCCCTAAACAGAGAGTACACAGTGGCAGAATACCTGACCACTGTGACTGACCCAAACTTAAGGAATGCTTGGAATATGTACAGACTCAGTGAGCATAGCCTTGCTATTGAGAAAGGCCGCCGTAGGCAGACATGGCTCTCAAGAGAAGACAGGCTATGTGCTCACTGCCCACAAAATGAGGTGGAAACTGAGCTGCACTTCCTAACCTCCTGCCCAATGTATGACCATATTAGAGACACATATTTCCCTCAGATTACACAGATCCACAAAGAATTCAAAAACAAACCCAATTTTGATAAACTCCCATATGTACTGGGTGAAATTCCACAGTGTGACATCACAGCAGCAAGATAGCGTGAGACAGAGTGAGAGAGAGAGAGTTTGCCGGTGTGTGCGTGCATGTTGTATGTTCTTAGGATCCCCATGAGCTGTAGTGAAAGCAGCAGCTACTCTTCCTGGGGTCCGCACGAAACATGACATAATACAGAACATTAATAGACAAGAACAGCTCAAGGACAGAACTACATACATTTAAAATGTCACACATGCTGCAGCCTACGTATCAATACATACACACAATACATTTAGGTTTAAAATAGGGGAGAGGCGTTGTGCCCGTGAGGTGTTGCGTTATCTTCAAAGAAAAACTGGTTTTCTGTTCACTTGAGCAATCTGAAATCATGGCTCTAAATACGGAATAGCTTGTCTTGAACTGTGTGTGTGTTTGGGAGTTGGCCGTGTTTTGTCCAAACAGTGGGAAAAAAAATGAAAATATATATATATATATATATATATTGTATAGATATATTTTTGTGTATGAATTTTCTGGATATAGTAAACTGCTTTCAATGTTAACTAAAATGACTAAAACGGTAATGTCTGCTTCCAACTCACACTTTCAAACACGTAGATCCCCTGAACACAGCTCACTCTCCAGATCCCACTTTCAAACACGTAGATCCCCTGAACGCAGCTCACTCTCCAGATCCCACTTTCAAACACGTAGATCCCCTGAACGCAGCTCACTCTCCAGATCCCACTCTCAAACACGTAGATCCCCTGAACACAGCTCACTCTCCATATCCCACTCTCAAACACACAGATCCCCTGAACTCAGCTCACTCTCCAGATCCCACTCTCAAACACGTAGATCCCCTGAACACAGCTCACTCTCCAGATCCCACTCTCAAACACCTAGATCCCCTGAACGCAGCTCACTCTCCAGATCCCACTCTCAAACACCTAGATCCCCTGAACGCAGCTCACTCTCCAGATCCCACTCTCAAACACCTAGATCCCCCGAACGCAGCTCACTCTCCAGATCCCACTCTCAAACACATATATCCCCTGAACGCAGCTCACTCTCCAGATCCCAATCACCTGAATTCTGATCACCTGTTCACACACCTGTATGTCATTATCACACACTATTTAGTTCTGTTCTTTGCACCCCATCATTGTGAGGTCTTGTTTGTTTTGTGACTCCTAGTTGGTGCTCATGGTTTTCCTGTAATTTAATGTATGATAGTTTTTGCCTGCCTCACTAACAACACCTTTTGTGTACCTGCTGTACATAGTCTATCGGTAAATAGCCCACCCAATTTAACCTACCTCATCCCCATGCTGTTTATATTTATTTACTTTTCTGCTCTTTTGCACACCAGTAGCTCTACCTGTACATGACCATCTGATCATTTATCACTCCAGTGTTAATCTGCAAAATTGTAATTATTCGCCTACCTCCTCATGCCTTTTGCACACAATGTATATAGACTCTCTTCTCTGTGTTATTGACTTGTTAATTGTTACTCCATGTGTAACTCTGTGTTGTCTGTTCACACTGCTATGATTTATCTTGGCCAGGTCGCAGTTGCAAAGGAGAACTTGTTCTCAACTAGCCTACCTGGTTAAATAAAGGTGAAATAAAAATAAATAAATGGTCTATTCCCTGCCTGTACTTTAGCCTATCGGGTTTCCTATTGCCTGATCTCCCGGACGACGTCGCTAGCCTTTTCCCTGCCCGTACTGTTGCATACCAGTACATAATTTTATTTAACCTTTATTTAACCAGGCAAGTCAGTTAAGAACAAATTCTTATTTTCAATGACGGCCTAGGAACAGTGGGTTTAACTGCCTGTTCAGGGGGCAGAACGACAGATTTGTACCTTGTCAGCTCGGGGTTTTTTGAACTGGCAACCTTCCGGTTACTAGTCCAACGCTCTAACCACTAGGCTACCCTGCCGTCCCTACACTCTAACCACTAGGCTACCCTGCTGCCCCTACACTCTAACCACTAGGCTACCCTGCCGCCTCTACACTCTAACCACTAGGCTACCCTACCACCTTACATACCACCCTAACCACTAGGCTACCTGCCACCTCTACACTCTAACCACTAGGCCACCCTGCCACCCTACATACCACCCTATACCACGGCTCCTGCCACCTCTACACTCTAACCACTAGGCTACCCTGCCGCCTCCACACTCTAACCACTAGGCTACCCTGCCGCCTCTACACTCTAACCACTAGGCCACCCTGCCGCCTCTACACTCTAACCACTAGGCTACCTGCCACCTCTACACTCTAACCACTAGGCTACCTGCCGCCTCTACACTCTAACCACTAGGCTACCTGCCGTCCCTCCACTCTAACCACTAGGCCACCCTGCCGCCTCTACACTCTAACCACTAGACTACCCTGCCACCTCTACACTCTAACCACTAGGCCACCCTGCCGCCTCTACACTCTAACCACTAGGCCACCCTGCCGCCTCTACACTCTAACCACTAGGCTACCTGCCACCTCTACACTCTAACCACTAGGCTACCTGCCACCTCTACACTCTAACCACTAGGCTACCTGCCATCCCTCCACTCTAACCACTAGGCCACCCTGCTGCCTCTACACTCTAACCACTAGACAACCCTGCTGCCTCTACACTCTAACCACTAGGCCACCCTGCCACCTCTACACTCTAACCACTAGGCCACCCTGCCACCTTACATACCACCCTAACCACTAGGCTCCTGCCACCTCTACACTCTAACCACTAGGCCACCATGCCACCCTACATACCATCATAACCACTAGGCCACCCTGCCACCTCTACACTCTAACCACTAGGCTACCCTGCCACCTCTACACTCTAACCACTAGGCTACCCTGCCGCCTCTACACTCTAACCACTAGGCCACCCTGCCGCCTCTACACTCTAACCACTAGGCTACCTGCCTCCTCCACACTCTAACCACTAGGCTACCTGCCTCCTCTACACTCTAACCACTAGGCTACCTGCCGCCTCTACACTCTAACCACTAGGCTACCTGCCGTCCCTCCACTCTAACCACTAGGCCACCCTGCCGCCTCTACACTCTAACCACTAGACTACCCTGCCACCTTACATACCACCCTATACCACGGCTCCTGCCACCTCTACACTCTAACCACTTGGCCACCATGCCACCCTACATACCATCCTATACCACGGCTCCTGCCACCTCTACACTCTAACCACTAGGCTACCCTGCCGCCTCTACACTCTAACCACTAGGCTACCCTGCCGCCTCTACACTCTAACCACTAGGCCACCCTGCCACCTCTACACTCTAACCACTAGGCTACCCTGCCACCTCTACACTCTAACCACTAGGCTACCTGCCACCTCTACACTCTAACCACTAGGCTACCTGCCGCCTCTACACTCTAACCACTAGGCTACCTGCCGTCCCTCACACTCTAACCACTAGGCCACCCTGCCGCCTCTACACTCTAACCACTAGACTACCCTGCCACCTCTACACTCTAACCACTAGGCCACCCTGCCGCCTCTACACTCTAACCACTAGACTACCCTGCCGCCTCTACACTCTAACCACTAGGCTACCCTGCCGCCTCTACACTCTAACCACTAGGCCACCCTGCCGCCTCTACACTCTAACCACTAGGCTACCTGCCGCCTCACACTCTAACCACTAGGCTACCTGCCACCTCTACACTCTAACCACTAGGCTACGCTGCCTCCTCTACACTCTAACCACTAGGCTACCTGCCACCTCTACACTCTAACCACTAGGCTACCCTGCCGCCTCTACACTCTAACCACTAGGCTACCCTGCCGCCTCTACACTCTAACCACTAGGCTACCCTGCCGCCTCTACACTCTAACCACTAGGCCACCCTGCCACCTCTACACTCTAACCACTAGGCTACCTGCCGCCTCCACACTCTAACCACTAGGCTACGCTGCCTCCTCTACACTCTAACCACTAGGCTACACTGCCTCCTCTACACTCTAACCACTAGGCTACCTGCCGCCTCTACACTCTAACCACTAGGCTACCTGCCTCCTCTACACTCTAACCACTAGGCTACCCTGCCACCCTACATACCACCCTATACCACGGCTCCTGCCACACCCACCACCTAAAGCCCTTCTCCTGCCACCTCTACACCTAACCACTCTGCTATCTAACTCCCGCCTCTGTAGTGGTGCTAACCACTAGGCTACCCTGCCGCCTCTACACTCTAACCACTTTAGGCAGCAGGTGTAAACTGCCGTCTACACTCTAACCACTAGGCTCCTGAAGTCTGAGTCACTCTAACCACTAGGCTTTACCTGGCCGGTTACTAAAGGATCGTCCTGGATACCGGGGCCTCTACACTCTAACCACTAGGCTACCTGCCAGTAGGGTCCCTCCACTCTAACCACTTAGGCCACCCTGCCGCCTTTGAACAGGGTCTAACCACTAGAAAAACTACCCTGCCACCTCTACACTCTAACCACTTCAGGCCACCCTGCCGGGTCTGACTCTAACCACTAGGTCTATTGATCCGCCTCTGCTGGAACCACAGAGTGCTGCCTGCCTCCTCTACAAACTAACCACTAGGCTACCTGCCGCCAGACAACTAGTTCTGCCCGTGTCTGGGCTTGTTTGACTGCAACCTCTGCACTCTAACCACTAGGCTACGCTGCCTCCTCTGTCCATCACTCTAACCACTTTTTAAAGACCCTGCCACCCTACATACCACCCTATACCACGGCTCCTGCCACACCCACCACCTAAAGCCCTTCTTTTTGTTGTTGTTTTAGTTCCATAAGAAACTCTGTGTATCTAACTCCCGTGTGTGTGTAGTGGTGCTGTGACATCACAGTCTCTTTGTGTCGTCGTGACGACTCAGAGCTTCTACAACGGAGGAAATTTAGGCAGCAGGTGTAAACTGAACCGTGCTCTCTAGTAGAAGTCGTTCAGGCTCTTGAAGTGCTGAGTCCGATTGGTTACTAAAGGATCGTCCTGGATACCGGGGCCATTTAGAAAATGGGTCGGGACAGGAGACCTATTAGGGCAGTAGGGTAGTCTATGGGTGTTGACTTAATGGCACATTAGTCCCTATATAGCGCACTGCATTTGAACAGGGTCTGTATTAGGGCTTTGGTAAAAACGTAGTGCACTCACGTAGGGGATATAGGGTGTCATTTCAGACACACCCTATTGGTCAGGGTAGTGATCTCCAATAGGTCCATTGATCCTGTCTGCTGCTGGAGGCACAGAGTGCTGCCTATCCTCTTCTATCAAACAGACAACTGTATTCTCTGCTCGGCCAGACAACTAGTTCTGCCTGTGTCTGGGTTTGTTTGACATGCAACCGTAGTTCTGCACCGGTCGATACAACAGGATGTGTTGCATTCCTATCTGTCCATCACACGTCAATATATCACTTTTTAAAGACCTTGCAGGGTGGACTCAGAAGCGTATTGATTAGACTCCCAACTGTCGACTGTACTGACGATACTGTGGTTTACCGTACCTCTAAATGTACATCAGAAGGTTGGTTTATAGTCTGTCAGTCCACATGTCTGTTGACAGTTGTCCCAGTGACATCATGGACATTCTATTGTCGTCAAAATTCTAAACACCAAAACGACAGTTTGCAGTGACATCATGGACATTCTATTGTCGTCAAAATTCTAAACACCAAAACGACAGTTTGCAGTGACATCATGGACATTCTATTGTCAGAACACTCATGAACACTGTCATGAACACTGGTAATACATGACAGTTTGAACACTGTGACATCATGGACATTCTGATTGGTAGATACATGAACACTGGTAAACATGAAAACTGGTAGTTTGCAGTGACATCACTGGACATTCTATTGAACACTGGTCGATACATGAAACTGGTAGATACATGAACACTGGTAGATACATGAACATTAGATACATGAACACTGGTAGATACATGAACACTGGTAGAAAACGACAGTTTGCACTGGTAGATGACATCATGGTAGATACATTCACTGGTAGATTGAACACTGGTAGATACATGAACACTGGTAGATACATGAACACTGGTAAACATGAACACTGGTAATACATGAACACTGGTAGATACATGAACACTGGTAGATACATGAACACTGGTAGTACATGAACACTGGTAGATACATGAACACTGGTAGATACATGAACACTGGTAGATACATGAACACTGGTAGATACATTCATGAACACTGGTAGATACATGAACACTGTACATGAACAAAATTCACTGGTAATACATGAACACTGGTAAATACATGAACACTGGTAGATACATGAACACTGGTAGATACATGAACACTGGTAGATACATGAACACTGGTAGATACATGAACACTGGTGATCACTGGTAGATACATGAACACTGGTAGATACATGAACACTGGTAGATACATGAACACTGGTAGATACATGAACACTGGTAGATACATGAACACTGGTAGATACATGGACACTGGTAGATACATGAACACTGGTAGATACATGAACACTGGTAGATACATGAACACTGGTAGATACATGAACACTGGTAGATGAACACTGGTAGATCATGAACACTGGTAGATACATGAACACTGGTAGATACATGAACACTGGTAGATGGTAGATACATGAACACTGGTAGATACATGAACACTGTACATGGACACTGGTAGATACATGAACACTGGTAGATACATGAACACTGGTAGATACATGAACACTGGTAGATACATGAACACTGGTAGATACATGAACACTGGTAGATACATGAACACTGGTAGATACATGAACACTGGTAGATACATGAACACTGGTAGATACATGAACACTGGTACACTGGTAGATACATGAACACTGGTAGATACATGAACACTGGTAGATACATGAACACTGGTAGATACATGAACACTGGTAGATACATTAACACTGGTAGATACATGAACACTGTACATGAACACTGGTAGATACATGAACACTGTACATGAACACTGGTAGATACATGAACACTGGTAGATACATGAACACTGGTAGATACATGAACACTGGTAGATACATGAACACTGGTAGAACACTACATGGTAGATACATGAACACTGGTAGATACATGAACACTGGTAGATACATGAACACTGGTAGATACATGAACACTGGTAGATACATGAACACTGGTAGATACATGAACACTGGTAGATACATGAACACTGGTAGATACATGAACACTGGTAGATACATGAACACTGGTAGATACATGAACACTGGTAGATACATGAACACTGGTAGATACATGAACACTGTACATGGACACTGGTAGATACATGAACACTGGTAGATACATGAACACTGTACATGGACACTGGTAGATACATGAACACTGGTAGATACATGAACACTGGTAGATACATGAACACTGGTAGATACATGAACACTGTACATGGACACTGGTAGATACATGAACACTGGTAGATACATGAACACTGGTAGATACATGAACACTGGTGGTAGATACATGAACACTGGTAGATACATGGTAGATACATGACACTGGTAGATACATGGACACTGGTAGATACATGAACACTGGTAGATACATGAACACTGTACATGAACACTGGTAGATACATGAACACTGGTAGATACATGAACACTGGTAGATACATGAACACTGGTAGATACATGAACACTGGTAGATACATGAACACTGGTAGATACATGAACACTGGTAGATACATGAACACTGGTAGATACATGAACACTGGTAGATACATGAACACTGGTAGATACATGAACACTGTACATGAACACTGGTAGATACATGAACACTGTACATGAACACTGGTAGATACATGAACACTGGTAGATACATGAACACTGGTAGATACATGAACACTGGTAGATACATGAACACTGGTAGATACATGAACACTGGTAGATACATGGACACTGGTAGATACATGAACACTGGTAGATACATGAACACTGTACATGAACACTGGTAGATACATGAACACTGGTAGATACATGAACACTGGTAGATACATGAACACTGGTAGATACATGAACACTGGTAGATACATGGACACTGGTAGATACATGAACACTGGTAGATACATGAACACTGGTAGATACATGAACACTGGTAGATACATGAACACTGGTAGATACATGAACACTGGTAGATACATGAACACTGGTAGATACATGAACACTGGTAGATACATGAACACTGGTAGATACATGAACACTGGTAGATACATGAACACTGGTAGATACATGAACACTGGTAGATACATGAACACTGGTAGATACATGAACACTGGTAGATACATGAACACTGGTAGATACATGAACACTGGTAGATACATGAACACTGGTAGATACATGAACACTGGTAGATACATGAACACTGGTAGATACATGAACACTGGTAGATACATGAACACTGGTAGATACATGAACACTGGTAGATACATGAACACTGGTAGATACATGAACACTGAACACTGGTAGATACATGAACACTGGTAGATACATGAACACTGGTAGATACATGAACACTGGTAGATACATGAACACTGGTAGATACATGAACACTGGTAGATACATGAACACTGTAGATACATGAACACTGGTAGATACATGAACACTGGTAGATACATGAACACTGGTAGATACATGAACACTGGTAGATACATGAACACTGGTAGATACATGGACACTGGTAGATACATGAACACTGGTAGATACATGAACACTGGTAGATACATGAACACTGGTAGATACATGAACACTGGTAGATACATGAACACTGGTAGATACATTAACACTGGTAGATACATTAACACTGTACATGAACACTGGTAGATACATGAACACTGGTAGATACATGAACACTGGTAGATACATGAACACGGGTAGATACATGAACACGGGTAGATACATGAACACTGGTAGATACATGAACACTGGTAGATACATGAACACTGGTAGATACATGAACACTGGTAGATACATGAACACTGGTAGATACATGAACACTGGTAGATACATGAACACTGGTAGATACATGAACACTGGTAGATACATGAACACTGGTAGATACATGAACACTGGTAGATACATGAACACTGGTAGATACATGAACACTGGTAGATACATGAACACTGGTAGATACATGAACACTGGTAGATACATGAACACTGGTAGATACATGAACACTGGTAGATACATGAACACTGGTAGATACATGAACACTGGTAGATACATGAACACTGATAGATACATGAACACTGTACATGAACACTGTACATGAACACTGGTAGATACATGAACACTGGTAGATACATGAACACTGGTAGATACATGAACACTGGTAGATACATGGACACTGGTAGATACATGGACACTGGTAGATACATGAACACTGGTAGATACATGAACACTGACATGAACACTGGTAGATACATGGACACTGGTAGATACATGGACACTGGTAGATACATGGACACTGGTAGATACATGGACACTGGTAGATACATGAACACTGGTAGATACATGAACACTGGTAGATACATGAACACTGGTAGATACATGAACACTGGTAGATACATGAACACTGGTAGATACATGAACACTGTACATGAACACTGGTAGATACATGAACACTGGTAGATACATGAACACTGGTAGATACATGAACACTGGTAGATACATGAACACTGGTAGATACATGAACACTGACATGAACACTGGTAGATACATGA